>NC_051217.1:41542357-41587357 GCF_015220715.1 Pygocentrus nattereri
TACTGGTAGATCCTCCACCAAATCAGGCCAGACCTTTCACTCCGAGCCCAGATAACCAAACTGAAGCTCTTACCCAGTTAGCACAATTGTTCTGACTCGCTTCTGGGCCTCATTCTTGGTTTGTTCTGGCCCAGTATGTGGCTGGTCCTCGGTCCAGATCTGGCCCGCACACTGTAAAGTGAGTAGAACTAAAGGATATGGTCCACATCTGGTCCAAATCTGGCCCAACTAAACTGTTTGTCCACAATATTCACACCAGAATTGTCCCACAAATATAGAAGCAAGAAAAAAACGGTATGAAGCTGTTCAAGCCTGCATGCCTAACATCTACCCAGTAGTCCACCAACACTCACATAGCAAAGCCAGAATCGTCCAAAAACTGTCTGCTATCTGGGTATTTTGGGCAGATTATGAGAGAATTATGTGCTTTTAACAGCCGTGTTGGAAAAGAAAGCTCTTTACATCAAAGAAGCACTTTGCTGAGTGTTGAAGCTCAATATACCCAAGGCATTCACAGGTTTTTTATTACTTAACTGAAGAGTACCCATAAAAATTATTTTTAAAATGACAAAAACTGTTGGTAAGCAATGTGTGAAAGTAAGAGAGACCAAAACTTTACCAGTCTTTCTACATCAGATGCAGCACAAGTGTAATTCAGTTAACGCCAGACTAAAGCAGATGTGCTGCCATCTGTTGTTCACTATGAGTAATTGCTCACTAATGCTGTGAGAAACTGCTTTATGAATACTGAACAAATTAACTTCGGTTTGAAATAATGTAGAAATATATGGTGGAGGAATTGG
Source organism: Pygocentrus nattereri (assembly GCF_015220715.1). Lineage (NCBI taxonomy): Eukaryota > Metazoa > Chordata > Actinopteri > Characiformes > Serrasalmidae > Pygocentrus > Pygocentrus nattereri. The sequence goes on from NC_051217.1 coordinate 41,543,161, forward strand.
TGTACGAGCATCATATGACATTTTGGATTCATCTGTTTGTTTCATTTATTGAATAATGTACATTATTTTGTTTAGTAGATGCTCGTATTTAGAGCTACGTATAAAACGTGCAGTGAAAAATAAAAAATGAAAATAAAATAGTCCCCATTTACAGTGAAATATAGCTCCGCTGATTGTCTTGCCAGGTGGCACGGTGGCGCGGTGGGGTAGTGCTGCTGCCTCACAGCAAGAGGGGCCTGGGTTTGATACCCCAGCTCGGTGACCAGGGTGGAGTTCTCCCCGTGTCTTTGTTGGTTTCCCCCCACAGTCCAAAGACATGCAGCCAGGCCACTTGGCCATGCTAAGTTGCCCCTAGGTGTGAGTTTGTGTGTATGTCTGTCTGCCCCGCAATGGACTGGCAACCTGTTCAGGGTGCATCCTGCCTTGCGCCCAACGACAGCTGGGATTGGCTCCAGCACCACCCGCGACCCTGAGGGAGAAGCGACTTAGATAGTGTGTGTGATCGTCTTAAACGCTGGAGTTGTAGAACTGCTACTTCACCCTTTAACCCTGAAGATCAGTGCACAGACTGCTGGTCACCATAATAATGCAGAAAACAATCTCGCCTAACTAGTAGCTAATGAAAAGGCAAAGAGAGAGATTTAAGCCAAACATCGATCATTTGGAGAAGAACACGCTTATTTGTGTTTATAATCACTCCAGCTGGTGTCCTGATGCGTTTAATCTGCAACTGAAACTGACAAACACTAAAAAGTCATGAGGCTGAAGTCGCTTCTCATTCTCAAGCTTCTTGTTCTTGTTTTCCAATTCCACCTTAAATGGTACAGCAATTGCATTCTGGTACCTCAGGCACCATTTAAGGTGGAACAGGAAAATTTGAACGAGAAGCTGGCGAATCAGGATCAGAATAACTCGGAAAAGTAAGGAAAAAAAAGATAAATATGCAATTTTTATCAGCTGTTTTCCAGTTTAACATACAGAGTTATGAACGAACGCTGCAAAGACAGTAGCCATGGATCTTTCATGTATTTGCTCCTTTGTACTTTTTTGCTGTTAAGTTTTAGTTTATCATCAGACAACATGTGTACACTTTTAATATCTTTAAGAAATTCTCTCCTGCTACCCGCTTCAGACCAGCTGCCCACTCCCCAGCTACCGCCACTTGCCTTGGACTAGCTGCCCACTCTACATTGAAGTTTTCCTGGACTTCTAACTATTTCTACTACTAATACTACTGCTATTAATATTAGTTGTATAATAACTTTGTAGGTAGTTTGACCAGAGGAGGACGGGGCCCCCCTTGTGAGCCTTGGTGCCTCCCAAGGTTTCTTCCTCAGCTCTGAGGGAGTTTTTCCTTGTCACTGTCACCCCTGGCTTGCTCACCTGGGGGCTTTTACATTCAAATTCAATTGTTAGCACAACAAATACAGTGAGGGAAAGTAAGTAATATTTAGTCTCTTTCTTTTTCGTCATTAATATACTTCCAGTACATAGATCCTCTTCAAATTTACACAAATGTACAACCCCATTTCTAAAAGAGTTGCAGAATGTGAATAAAATTTAATAAAAAAAACCTTGCATATCATGTAAACCATATTTGTAAAGGAAAATTGTACAAAGACAACATATCAAATGTTGAAACTGAGTATTTTTATTGTTTTTTAAAAATATATGCCCGTTTTAAATTTGATGCCAACAACATGTTCCAAAAAATGAAGCACACATTTTCATTTGTCAGTTGTTTAAAAATAGCTCCATTCTGGGCGACTTTTTCCTTTCACTCCACTACATTTCAGAGTCTAATATCCGACTTTTTCCTCCTGTCGTTCCTTTTGGTTTCTGTGTGTATAAAAACGTAACATGTCAAAACGAAAGAAGCGCAAAGCCAGAGCACCAATCAGGGCCCAGCGGTCACTTTGTTTAGAGCTGGTTTCGACCTGTTGGTTATACCGACCCAGTGCAGCACTCGGTTCAACAACAGCATTTTAGGGCCACTGTTCATAAAAATAAAAATATTAGACTTCCAGAATAAGGTCGTAATATTTCGAGAATAAAGTCATATTTGGAGGATGTTGTGGGCTGACTGTAGGGGGGCTGCCGTAACGCCTTGGGGTCTCGGTTGCTGTATGGCTCGCTGGAGTTCCACTCACTCCTGTCTCTCTGTGAATCGATTGTTTTTATTATTTTGATTATCTTTCTCACTGTCTGTGAAACTTCACGCCCTGTTTGAATGACACAGAGATGTAGCCACTGAGAGCCGTGTGGACGACCCTGCCTGAGATTCTCTTTCGACATCACACAGTTTCCTCCGAGTCCGTCTGGCTCCTTAATCTAGATAAACAGTTTCCTGCTCAGCTGCTTCTTACACTAATAACAGGCTTGTGCTGATGCGCAGGAGAGACAGGGAGGCTGAGTGTTTCTTTATGGGTGAAAACAATATGAAAGTATAGCTCCACCAACTCAACGCCCCTCATTTAACACGAAGAGGAGCTGCCTTCACTTTGCAAAGCCTTTTGCCACAATACTGTGAACTTTCCTGGTATGAATGGCACTTCAATGTTGTAATTCTACGACTTTATTCTTGAAGTCTACTATTTTTATTTTTATTAACAGTGGCCCTAAACCACCGTCGTACATGCAGATCCTGAAACTAAATACTATTCAGTAAGATGCAGTGAGGAGCGAGTGTTCCAGTGTCTGAGAGCAGAACTGGATCTCCGCCACCACGGTTAAAAGATTCAGCACTTCCAGGCTGAGAGAGAGAGAGAAAAAGAGAAAGAGGGGGGTAAAAAAGGAAAGGGAAATACGGAGAGAGAGAGAAAAAGAGAGAGAAACACAGAAAGACAAGAGACACTAGGAAAAGACATAGACTGTGTGGTTGTGCCCACTGATCTGGTCATGCAGTGTCCTGAAGAGGAGGATCTGGCCGAGCTGCAGCCTCTGTTGCACTGTGTGCTGTTCTGCTGTAAAGGAATGATAGAGGGGGTCCTGCTTCTGCTCTTCCTCTGGCTACTGCTGCAGGTTCTCTACACCAAACACCTACAAGGTACGCTTATAATTTCAGCTATAAGTCAGCGGCTGCTGCTGTTTTTAGCTATGCATTGTTTTTTATCCGTAACAGTGCATCATACTCAATGTCGGCAGTCTCATCGGTAAACTCCTCATGGTTTAAGGCAAGTATGTGGTGGTTAAGGCTATAAGCCACCTTAACTTAAAGGGCCAATATCCTGCATTTTACCTTACATTTCATTCTTTTTCCATAAGGTCCACTTATGGTTGGTCTATGCACCACAAATAGTCCTAATTCATTTTTAGACCATTTTTCAAACTCGCTTTATCCCTTAGAATGAAACAGGCTGTTTTTTTTTGTGTACTGTGCCTTTAAGACTGGTAAATGTAAATGACTGGTCTGATGAATACTCTTATTGGTTGCCTTATGCCTCGTTCCTCATTCCAAAAAGTCCAGGCTTCTTATTTCTTCTGGGTGAGTGGGCAGGGCTAAGCTGCTGTACGCTGGGCAATGTGTTTTGTGACATCACAAAAACAATGAATTCAAGTGGGCTGTTTTTTCAGCATAGTTTTTATACAGACTGGGATGTAAATGGAACATTTTGAAGCCTTTACAGACTGCATCAGACTTGGCTTACAAAAACATGAGAAATTCAGTTTTCGATGTTATGGGCCCTTTAATAGCTACATTAGCCTTGTAGCTCCAGTGTGAAATTAAATATCAACTTTATTTTGAGGTAAGGGGTGTGTAATTTAGATTGAAGTCCAATCCACTACCTTTTAATATCAGTGTTCAGTACTTAAGCAGCTCACACTGACACCATCTTTCTAGCAAAGCATTTCCCCTTTAATGAGTTGAGACGCTGCCTTCACTCACAACAACACACAACTCAGTGTAATTGGGTCTTACAGCCACTAGAGGGAGAGATGGTCAAGCAGTCAGAAAGGTCACTTTTGAGTCCAGAGGCCTTGTAAGAAAATCAGTGTTGTAGTTTCACTCACATAGACACAGCACTGTGTGTGTTAAAGGGGAATTACACCGTTTTTTCAAAATTTCTGCGTAATTCAGTAAATAAAGCCATTCACAGTGGTTGTGTGTGTGGTATGAACTGGAGGTTGTGACGCCTACAGCACAAAAATGGCCATTTCATTTACCATCCAAAACCACCAGTTAACCTGCACGAGTCCTCTGAGTTTTCATGGGTAAAGATTTATGTGGTAAAGTAAGTTTATTTTATTTTTATATATATTCTTTTTTCTCTTCTTCCTCTGCTTTTAATTTGTATTGTGAAGCACTTTGAGTAGAATTTTTAATACATGAAAGGTGCCATATAAATAAAAGTTGTTATCATTAGAGTTGGGTAATCCAGGTCCAAAAAGCTGAAATCCTCCCCAGGATTTTGTTCCAACTGCTTGACTTCTCTAATTTGCTCAAACCAGCAGCAAAGGTGTTCCGGCAGTTGGAACAAAGCCCTGGGGAGGATTTCAGCTTTTTGGACCTGGATCACCCACCTTTCATTATTATTATTATTATTATGGTGAAATAAGTTTCTTTGGGGACTGTTTTGCACTACAACAACGTTTCAGACATCAGACAGTGTATTAATAACCATTTCAAGTAATAACTTTCTGAGAGGGCGCTTTTACAGGATTAGGGGTTAGAAGGGGGTCTTGGACTAAAAAGCTCTGAGAATGGCTGTTTAAAGTCACAACGGCTGGTTCCTATCACCACCACTGTGAACAATCTTCAGCATTTCACACCAAACGGCTCTGAATGACTTTGTTTACCAAAACATATAGTTTGATAACTGATGGGTTTTTGAGGGAACCATGGTCAAACAGTCAAGAAGGGCCTTTTTGAATTCAGAGGCTTGTAAGTACTGAGACACTGGACCAGGTGTCTTAACACACTCCCTCTTAGGCTTAATCCAGATATTGAAATCTCTTTTCTGTTGCACTGCTAAATCCTTCTGTCTGAAACTCTTTTCTTTCTGCAATGTATGAATAGCCAGCGGGTCGACAGCAACACACACAGTTCAGTACATGTTTCTCTGTATGATATTTGCACAACTTAATGCTGGGGAAATTACCATACAAGATATTGTAGATGACGCTGATAACAACTAGGCCTGTGTGCTGTAGTCTTTTATTGTCAGGCTCCACGTCCGGCCATTTCAGCTCATATTCAGGCTTTAGATAAAGTCCATAGGGTTCATGCAATGGGACATTATGTTTGAGTGTGTAGCGCTATTGTCTCTTGTTGCTGGGAAATGTGTCATGTTTTTTTTTAACCATGTTAAAATGACATTATAGCCTATTTATGCTCTAAATGCAATGCTCTAAGCTTCGACGTGTATTTGCCTCATCCTTCAGATAAAGCTACATATTGTTGTGGTGCTCTTGCTACTTCAGTCATTCAGTTTAGTTGAGTTTTTGCTTCTAGCCACCAAATTATAGCCTTTAAAGAGCCATATTCTACATTTTTGGTCTAGTCCTTTTTCTATCAGGTGTGCTTTTCTGTAGCAAACGCAGTCATACTTCATGTTTACACAGCCATTTCCCAACCTCTCTTTATCCTGACTTTTTTGCCCCGTGCCTTTAAGACTGGTGTATGTAAATGACATCTGTACTGATTGGCTGCCCTGTTTTGGGCCTCCTTTAAAAAGCAGCCCAGACAGAACAAACTGTTAAAGGTGCAGTACACGATTCTGGAGAATGATTGTTGATTTTTGAACTCAACAGCAAAACAAATACCTCCCTTCAATGCTCCATCAGAAGCTCCACCCCTCAATTTCATGAATGCACACTGCTAAGGCAATTGACGCTGGGCTAGCAAACTTTTTGTATCGATAAAACCCGTAGCAAACGTTGAACGCACAAATATCATGACAATGTTAGAGCGAACAACCACACAGCAGTGCTAGGGTTGTGGGTTAGCAAACTGTTGCTACAATGGCTGCTGTTAGGCTAAACAGGTGTTTTCACAAACATTAGCAAACAGGACAAACAAACTGATGTATTGGTTCTGTGAAACAGCAAAAATAATGTAATGTCACCCACCTGTCCAGCAGAAATACAGCAGCCTCCTCATCCGTTTTCATGCCTTTCAACTCTTGATGAAGTGGAAATCGGCTTCTTTTTGCCAGATTTTTGTCCAAATTTTCCCGCTCCACCTTCAGTGGTGCAGCAATTGCCATCTCTCCTCTTTGACCATGTGTGGAGTTCAGTAGATATCCCCTACCCTTCCCTCAGTCCTGTCCATGAGCACAAATTCATCCTGCCTTCACTAACCAACAGCACCCTTCAATACAATGCATGCATCCACTCAGCACAAGCACAACTTTTGCCCAACAAAGACATCATAATTTGTTTTAGGTTAAAATCGGACAGCTGAGACGTGCAAAGACAGACAGACAGACAGACAGACAGACACTTTATTGATCCCGAAGGAAATTTAGCAAAGATGAGGAAAACAGTGATTGGAGGGCTGAGAAAACAGCATAATGTAAACACAGCTTTCAAAAAAAAGTGGCCAAGCCTCTCGAGCATCTAGAAGCCAGAGCCAGCCAGTAGTAGGTCATTGCAGCATGTTGTTTTGGGTGCTGGTATGCTGCTCAACCAGCATGACCATGCTAAGTGACCATCTAAGCCGGCACCGGACCAGCATAGGCCAGTGTAGGCCAGCATGGACTAAGAACTGGGTTACTGCATGCAGCACTTTGTTCTGTCCTTCAGACTGAAGGGATTTTTACAATGAAAGGCTTGTTATTTGAAGCCGTGTCAAACCTGATGGTAATGTGAGCTGCAAGAGAACAGCACTGCAGTAATGACTGTGCATTAATGTAGCAAGACTGACAGGTAAAGTCACACAAAATGAAAGGTTTTATTATATGTATATGTATTTTTGGGTCAGTTGTACTAGTTTTTATATCATGGAGGCTCTTTACAGAGTTGGGACTTAAGTAACCTTCTAATAGCAGAACCTATTGAACGTATGTGTAAGTCTGTAAGACACACTGCAGTTACTACTGTACATAATGATGTTTTCTCACCACAAACTACAAAACAGCAACACATTTAGCACAACGGTGCACATCAAAGCTGCCGCTGCTAAATGCAGTCACGAATGCTGGAGCATCATCCTTTGTATCCAGTCACTGCTTTTCAGTTACATAACACTTTAACGCTTGCTCACACACACACACACACACACACACACACACACACATAGAGATAACAGGACTTCCCCTTCATTTCCCCCAGAGGGGACTGAATACATACTTAATGCGAGGGAATCTTCTCTAAAGAAAACAGTCTTGACATTTCTGTCACCACCAAATCTGAATTTCAAAAAAAGCACCGTAATCTCTTGTGCTAATCTGCCTTGTTGGGTAAAAATGCTTTTGAAGCGTAAAATGAGAATACACCGCCCTCATTCCTCTTCACTTCACAAACCAGGCACGTTTTGGGCCCTTTATATGTGCACATTAGCCAAGAGTGTGATCCTTAAATAACCGAGGGCTATTACTGAAGGCACATCATGAAAAAACTCACATTTCTTGATTTTGTGATATAAAACAATGCTATGTACTATGTGGACGCTGTTAAAGCTTCCGAATGCAACGTATTGTAACATCTCAGCAAACAAGGAGACAGAATAAAGTCCACGATTTCCACTATGTGAAGTGCTTTTTTATTAACAGCAGCACCAAAAAGGCACAGGCACAAAGCCAGCGATAGCAGGTCACTACTAGCCATAGTACCCCACGCTAACAAAAGCTATGTTCACAATACAAGCCTCATTTCTCAAATACGATGTTTTGCTCAAATCCAATCTCTCTGACAGGATTGTTCACACTTGTTTAGGTAAGGGATTCAAATCTGTCATTAATGTGAACGTACCGGCGTCCTGAAGTGACCTGCATGCGCTCGTCCTACTCAGTAACGTCACGTGGCTGAATCACTGCATCATCAGCACAAATGAACGAGCAGAACGAGCTTCGCTGAGAAGATCATTAACTCTGATCAGCTCTCAGCTTCATTAGTAGAGCCATGTGCTTTTTTCCACTGAATGATGGCGCACGTGCAGTGGAAAAAAAAGCATATGAATTCCGATCCGAGTGTTCACATTTAACATGGCCACGAATCGGACACGCATGCGATCTAGGACCACATATGAAAGTGGCTTAAGTCGGATTTGAAAAGATCAGATTTGCCTGTCCACACAGTCCTGAAAACACCAGATCTGATTCACGTTAGTGCAAAAAATTGGATTTGTGCTACTTGAACCTCGTAATGTGAGCGTAACCTTACACTGGCACTGGCACAAACCATTGGTTTATAAAGAATGGATTTGGTTCAGATTACCTTCATTGCAGGGACGGTTGTTTTGTAAAGGTGCATTTGGTGGTGATGTTTAGGCACTAGGCATCACTGCAACGTGACAATGCAGATTAGGTTTTGTAGCTGACCTGACACCTATCTGCCTTAGATTGCATCATAGGCATAACTATCTGTCTGCTGACTTTATTTTATTAAGTGTTCAAGAATTTGACAGGGCTTGATGGCAATGCAAACTGCATATAGCAATTCTGTCAATCAGACTGAAGGTTTTTCTGTGATGACAGGTTTATTTGAAGCAGTGCTGAACCTGACAGGTTTCTAGTAGGGTTTACTTTAGCACAATGTAATACCTGCAGCTAATAACTAAACTCAAATTATTTATTAAAGACTTGAAACTCACCTTGAGACTCGACTCGGACTTGCCACCCAGAGACTTTAGACTAAACTTGGACTAGCAGCTCGAAGACTTGAGACATGCCTCACATCCACTATATTCAAGACTTAATTTGGGCACCACAGAGACTCGGGACTCGTCTCCCATCCCAGACACTCAAGACTTATTTTGGACTTGTACCTTAGAGATTCAAGCCTTGAAATTTGACTTGGATTCATGCCTCTAAGGCTCGACTTGGGCTCACAACCTAGAGACTTGAGACTTGACTTGTCCTCACACCCCAGTGACTCAAGACTTGAATCTGACTCACACCCCAGAGACTTGACTCAGACTCACATCTTAGACACTCAAAGCTAGATTTAGACATTCCAGATACCAGAGATTTGACTTGGACTTGAATCTCATTTACTTGCGACTTGGCTCAAGTTTGGACCCCAGAGATTCAGGATTCGACTTGGAATTACATCCCAGAGACTTAAGAGTTCACTTGGACTCACAGCTCAGAGACTTGAGACCTGACTCTGATTTGCATCTCAGACAGTCGTGACTTGTCTCGGACTCGCACCTTAGAGATTCATGACTTACTTGGACTCAGGACTCAATTCCCAGAGAAAAACCCTAAGACTTGTGACTTGACTTGGCCTCACACCCCAGTAACTCAAGACCTGAATCTGACTCACACCCCAGAGACTTGAGTTGCACCTTAGAGCCTCGAGACTTGACTTGGACTCACACCTCAGAGACTCAGGACTCAACTCTAACTCGCACCACAGAGTTTAGACTTGACTCAGCCTCACACCCTTGTAATCAACTCTGACTTGCACCTCAGACACTCAACGCGGACTTGCACCTCAGAGACCCAGGACTCAACTCACATGCTCACCCCAATGACTCAAGACTGGACTTGGACGCATATGTACACATACAGTGCATCAGTCGTGCACTTACATAAAGTATCAGCGCTTATTCATCCGTGCCTCAGCAGCGTCCTGGAGCAGATTTATTCTAATAAAGAACGGAGGCTCCACTGCCTGCATAGTAAAACTTCTGAAAATAGATGCTTCCTCTTGTCTGCTCTAAAGCAGCGTGCACAATCACTCTCCTCACGCGCTGCACTTCATAGCAGCAGCACTAACATGATTAGCAGATAGTGTGATGGACGTGGGCGTTTTGGAGGGGGTGGAAAGCCTGCGTGGAGAAAAACGATTACGGATATAAGTAAGGGTAAGGAGTAAAACATGAAAGATTGCGCTTACATCGCAGTAGGAATCCCCCATAATTGATATTGCCGAGGACGCCGGGATGCAATGCAGTTCACCATCAGAGAATGCAGAAACTGATCGAATTAATTTGGCTCAACTTCCAATAGCTGAGTCAGAGACAGAGAGAGATTAAAGTGAATTAAAAATTCAGGAGAGAGTGGGTTGGGAAAGATAGAAGATCAAATCTTTTAAGAGCAGATCTGAGTTATAACTAATACATTTTTAGTCATACAGTTTCATGTAGCCTGTGCACCCAAAGAAAAAGATCTATAGTAATAGCACAAAAAACTAGAGGATTTCAATAGTGATGTATGATGCTTCTATAATTACTGCCTTGTCGTCACCTAATATTTGTATAAAACCTTAGAAGAAAGTATAGTAAAATGTAATAATTATCCCAAAGATAATACGAAAGATACCTGGGTGATTTACTGCTCTGGCCAAATATTCCCACCTGCAGCCTGAGCCATCTTCATGATACACTGTTTCCCATAATGCATAATGCAAGGCCATCATTTCAGGAGGATATAAGCGTGGACATAACCATCTGGTGGTCCTGTAGTACAGTACACAGTACATCAAATCAAATCAAATCAAATTTATTTATATAGCGCTTTTTACAACTGATGTTGTCACAAAGCAGCTTTACAAAAATGGGAATCACAGCACAGAGAATCAGACAAAACACTGAACATAATATACAGAATATACAGAACCCCCGTGAGCGCTGAGGCAAGGAAAAACTCCCTCAGAGCTGGAGGAGGAAGAAACCTCGGGAGGACCAAGACTCACATCTAAAGGGGGGACCATCCTACCACTGGTCAGACAACTTATAAGTTAAACATTGAAAAGTCAATTTTACATCCACGCAGTTCTAATATATTCAGGTGTGTATAATCAACAGTGGAAACAATTAGAGTTCATATAGATTTGGATGTGATCTGTAGTGGAGAAGCTGTGTTCCAGAACTTCCATCAGTCTGGTCAATCAGGGGGACAGGGGGACTTGAGGGTGGGACATCCATCAGTATTGGGCCGGACCGGTGGACAGTCAGTAACTCGGAGGAAGGAAAGATTTAGGAATTAGTTTAGACTGGATTTATGAAGAACAGAAAATGTAAAAAATTATCAGAGTGTGACTAATGACTCCGGCAGGTCTGAATATGACAGCCTAACTAAAGGGAGAGAGCCAGAAGGTAACATAGACACGGAGGCTCCCTGAGACACTGGCATTCACCCACTCCACCGTCCACAAACCTGAGTGACTGCATGTAGTGAGTGACAGCAGCACCAGCATCTCAGTTTACCCACAATTCACTATGTCCATGAACCCCTGGATCTGCAGCCTTATCTAAAGGGAATTAACATTAACTACCAAAAGCTAAACTAAACAAGTAAGTTTTTAGTCTAGACTTAAAGATTGAGACTGTGTCTGAGTCCCGAACATTATCGGGGAGATTATTCCAGAGTTGGGGCGCTTTATAAGAGAAAGCTCTTCCTCCTGCAGAGCTTCTCTGAATTTTGGGAACTACTAGGAAGCCAGCACCCTGTGATCTAAGTAATCGTGGTGGTTCATAATAGGAGATAAGGTCTCTCAGATACTCAGGAGCGAGCCCATGTAGGGCTTTATACGTTAACAGGAGAATTTTATAGTCTATGCGGAATTTGACTGGAAGCCAGTGAAGAGCTGATAGGACTGGACTAATATGGTCAAATTTTCTAGTTTTAGTAAGGACCCTGGCTGCAGCATTTTGAACTAGCTGAAGTTTATTTAAGTTACTGCTAGAACATCCTGACAGTAGCGCATTACAGTAGTCTAGCCTTGACGTAATGAAGGCATGTACTAATTTTTCTGCGTCATGTAAGGATAAAGCATTTCTTAGCTTGGCGATGTTACGGAGATGTAGAAAAGCTGTTTTAGTAACATTAGATATGTGTTTATCAAATGCTAGATCTGAATCTATGATAACGCCAAGATTTTTAGCTGTTGAACCAGGTGTGACTGAGAAGTCGGCCAGATTCAACATTAGGTGTGATAATTTATTTCTAGCAGCTTTAGGGCCTAATAGAAGAACTTCTGTTTTATCACTATTTAATAGAAGAAAGTTGTGTGACATCCATGATTTCACATCTTTTACGCAATCCTCCATTTTCTTTATTCTCTGTTTGTCATCAGGTTTGGCTGATATGAAGAGCTGCGTGTCGTCTGCATAACAATGAAAATTAACATTATGTTTTCTAATAACTTTGCCCAGGGGGAGCATGTATAACGTAAATAATAACGGTCCTAAGATAGAGCCTTGTGGAACTCCATATCTAACCTTTGTATAATTGGAGGGTATATTATTTACCCTCACAAACTGAAAACGATCGGTCAAGTATGATTTGAACCACGATAAGGCAGTTCCAGTTATACCGACCATTTTCTCTAATCTTTCTAGGAGGATATTATGATCTATTGTATCAAAAGCTGCGCTCAGATCAAGAAGTACCAGTAAAGAAACGCAGCCTTGGTCAGTGGCAAGAAGCAGATCATTTGTTATCTTAACTAGAGCTGTCTCAGTGCTATGATGAGGCCTAAATCCAGATTGGAATTTTTCATAGATCTGGTTTCTTTGCAGATAAGAGCCAAGTTGTTGGGCCACGGCCTTTTCTAAAATCTCAGAAATAAATGGTAAATTTGAAATAGGTCTATAGTTAGATAGTACACTAGGATCAAGATTTGGTTTCTTGATCAAAGGTTTAATTACTGCTAGTTTAAAGGCTTTGGGAACATGCCCCAGGTTTAATGATGAGTTTACTATTGTTAATAGTGGTTTAATTATGTCTGGTAATACCTGTTTTAATAGTTTTGTGGGAACTGCATCAAGTGTACAGGTTGTGCAGTTTGATGAGGAGATAATTTTCTCCAGTTCTAAATGATGTAGTGGGTTAAAAACTTCCAACCTGACTTCGGTAGCTGGATTTTGTTCTATATCAGCCACACCAGATGACAGACAAGATGTGCTATTTATCTGTTGAATTTTGTCCCGAATATTTTCGATTTTATTATCAAAATAGTCCATAAAAGCATTGCTAGTGTGGATTGCTGGAATCTGAGGATCAGTACCTGCCTGATTTTTAGTCAGTTTAGAAATAACACTAAAGAGAACTCTAGGGTTGTTTTTATTAATCTCGATCTGAGAGGCCAGATACTCTGAGCGGGCTTTATTAATTTCTCTTCTATATTCAACAATACTGTCTTTCCAAGCAGAGTGGAATACTTCCAGTTTGGTTGATCGCCATTTTCGCTCAAAATTTCGTACTAATTGCTTTAAAGTACGAGTTTGGTCGTTATACCACGGCGCAAGTTACATGAGAGTAACTGTGGGATACTCTATATTATACTATACATTACTGTGTGAAGTAGCATGCAGTGTACAGTATATAGTGGTACAGTATTCATTATACAGTATATACTGGTACAATGTGCAGCGCACAGTATATAGTAGTACAGCATTCACTATACAGTATATAATGGTACAGTATACACTATACAGTGTATACTGGTACAATATGCAGTGTTCAGTGTACAGTGGCACAGTATTCAATCTATACAGTATATCCTGCTACAGTAGGCAGTGTACAGTATGAACTGATACAGTATTCAGTATATAATGGCACAATATGCATTATACAGTATGCAATATATAGTATAAACTAGTCGAGTATTTGGCAAACAGTATGGAGTATGGAGTGTACAGTATATACTGGTACAGTATTCAGTATGCAGTATATAGTCTACACAGGAAGCGTACTCAGCATATACTAATATATTATGCAGTATACAGTATATACCTGCACAGTATTCAGTATGCAGTATATATAGTACATCAAAGCTACATCAAGGTTAAAATGATACGTCACATTATAACCTCTGCAATTATGCCTTTGCACTGAAACAGTCATTTGAACTAATTGGACAATCAATTTCACAGTTGTTGTGTAAATGGAACAGACAACAGGTGGAAATTATTGGCGATTAGCAAGACACACTCAATAAAGGAGTGGTTTTGCAGGTGGGACCACAGACCACTTCTCAGTGCCTTTCTGCTGTCTGGCTGATGTTCTGGTCACTTTTGAATGTTGGTGGTGCTTTCACACTCGTGGTAGCAGGAGACGGACTCTACAACCCACACAAGTGGCTCAGGTAGTGCAGCTCATCCAGGATGGCACATCAATGCGAGCTGTGGCAAGAAGGTTTGCTGTGTCTGTCAGCGTAGCGTCCAGAGGCTGGAGGCGCTACCAGGAGACAGGCCAGTACACCAGGAGACGTGGAGGAGGCAGTAGGAGGGCAACAACCCAGTAGCAGGACCGCTACCTCCGCCTTTGTGCAAGGAGGAACAGGAGGAGCGCTGCCAGAGCCCTGCAAAATGACCTCCAGCAGGCCACAAATGTGCATGTGTCTGCACAAACGGTTAGAAACCGACTCCATGAGGATGGTATGAGGGCCCGACATCCACAGATGGGGGTTGTGCTCACAGCCCAACACCATGCAGGACGCTTGGCATTTGCCAGAGAACACCAGGATTGGCAAATTCGCCACTGGCGCCCTGTGCTCTTCACAGATTAAAGCAGGTTCACACTGAGCACATGTGACAGACGTGACAGAGTCTGGAGACGGCGTGGAGAGAGATCTGCTGCCTGCAACATCCTTCAGCATGACCGGTTTGGCAGTGGGTCAGTAACGGTGTGGGGTGGCATTTCTTTGGAGGGCCGCACAGCCCTCCATGTGCTCGCCAGAGGTAGCCTGACTGCCATTAGGTACCGAGATGAGATCCTCAGACCCCTTGTGAGACCATATGCTGGTGCGGTTGGCCCTGGGTTCCTCCTAATGCAGGACAATGCTAGACCCCATGTGGCTGGAGTGTGTCAGCAGTTCCTGCAAGATGAAGGCATTGAAGCTATGGACTGGCCCGCCCGTTCCCCAGACCTGAATCCGATTGAGCACATCTGGGACATCATGTCTCGCTCCATCCACCAACGCCACGTTGCACCACAGACTGTCCAGGAGTTGGCGGATGCTTTAGTCCAGGTCTGGGAGGAGATCCCTCAGGAGACCATCCGCCACCTCATCAGGAGCTGCCCAGGCGTTGTAGGGAGGTCATACAGGCACGTGGAGGCCACACACAACACTGAGCCTCATTTTGACTTGTTTTAAGGACATTACATCAAAGTTGGATCAGCCTGTCGTGTGTTTTTCCACTTTAATTTTGTGTGTGACTCCAAATCCAGGCCTGCACTGGTTAATAAATTTGATTTCCATTGATGATTTTTGTGTGATTTTGTTGTCAGCACATTCACCTTTGTACAGAACAAAGTATTCAATGAGAATATTTCATTCATTCAGATCTAGGACGTGTTATTTGAGTGTTCCCTTTATTTTTTTGAGCAGTGTAGTTTAGTCTTCACTAAACATGAAGTCATTAAGCTTTTTACTGCTTTATTATGTATTACACTATATTATATAATAGACTATACTTTTATTATATGTTAGAGTAGTCTGATTAAAAATCAGCAGAACTTGTTGTTGTTGTTATTATTATAATATCCTAAAAGCCTAACTACGTACTATACTGACACATCACTGAGTAGTGAGTTAAATAGATAAAATGAATTAGTTCATTGTTGGAAACAGCAGTTAAATTATCAAACAAACGGAGTCAGAAATGAGGTGAACGTGTAAATGATGACCAGAAGAATAAATAACCAAAGCTACCAAAGGGATTAGGAGACGCAGAAACAGCGAGATTAATAAATGAAGCAATAATAATAATAAATCTCGGTTATGAGGCACAGACAGCGAATCAGAGCCGTCACTCTGAAAAGGCGCCTTAATGACGCAGCCGGCCGGGCGCTGCTGATTGGTCGGCCCGTTCGCACGCTTTGCTTTCTCTCTCCCGGGCGCGCGTCTCACGGTCAGTCGGTTTCCTAGCCGGTGCATGAGCACGAGACTTGGAGGCACGGAGCACGCGCTGCTCAGGGGGGCAGTAGAGGGGCTGAGTGAGCAGACAGTGAAGGGGGTCCCGTAAACGGATACAAGCAGAGCGAGAGAGAAACCATGAGGATCCATCTGGACGGTAAAGAGCCGCACTACTGATTGAACTGTGTGATGTCATTAGAGGCTGATGCTGTATTGAAACCTGTTCCTTTGTCTGATGATGGTTTAGATGCAATAACATGAGATCTTGTGATATGAGACGCTGTGATAGATGTTTAGGTCATATGTGGGAGTATATCAGGGGACAGGGGGCAATGTGTGGGGAATTAAATAGTGCTTTAAAGGGCCAATACCTCACATTTCCCCCCTGTTTGTCCATTGAAGTCCGTTTGAAACGTGTGTGAACTAAAATAAGACATCATTCACTTTTATATTTCATTTTTTCTTTATCCCTTATAACTATGACTATATCTCTAACTGCTATTGTGCCTTCGGAGGGGAATTCCACCACATTTTCCAAAAGCAAAATTCAGTCGTTGAGAGTAAATATAAATATATATAAATAGTGGTTTGATCTACAGAGGTTCAGGTGTCTTTACAGTGGTGGTGATGGGAACCAGACATCTAAAACACAAAAATAGCCGTTTTATTTACTGTCCGAAATGACCAGTGAACCCGCACGTCCTCTGAGGTTTTATGTGTAACGTCGATGAAGGAAAAATGACTCCGGCATCAGGTACTCATAACTGTTTTATGTAATAACTTTCTGTGAGGGAGCTTTTAGAGGTGGACGCCTGGTTCCCATCACCACCATTGAAAACACTCCTGACTCTGTAAATTTCTCTAGAGCAGAGCATTTCACACCAAACCACTATACATCGCTTTGTTTACATCTTAACTATGTCACTGTGCAGAAAATTTGGAAAAAGCAGTGGAGTTCCCCTTTAAGAATGATGTATGTAAATGAGCTGTGCTCTGATTGGCTGCCATGTATTGCGCCTCATTGAAAAAGCAGTCCAGGCTAAAACGCTGCATATAATGTGAGTGTGAATGGAGCAGGGCTGAACTCCTGTAGAGTAAAAAAAATGGAAATATGTCAGTGTGATGGGTTTTTGTGACCTCACAAAAACTATTCAGAATGGGCTGTTTTTACAGCTTTATTGCCAAACAATGACGGTATGGACTGGAGAGCGAATTTTGAAACGTCAATAACGGCCAACACACTATATTTACTATTATATATTCTGTGATATGGGTCAAGTATTATGGAACAATGTGTTGAGAATTGTTAGTTATAATAGACCAGTGCATTAAAGGGCCCATACCATGGAAAACTGAATGTTTCTTTCTTTTTTAGAAAGAAAATCGTTTGATGTGGTTTTGTTAAAGTTTTAAAATGCTCACACTCTGGTCCATACAGTCCATATATGGAAAAGAACCTGTTTTGAATTTACTGTTGTGATATCACACGTCACATGTACACCCTCCTATTCAGCTTATGAAAAGACCTAGATAAATAAATAAGCAGATACATAGTAACGAGGCCTGGTTAAGCTCTGCCCATTCACACTGACGTTATAAAGAGTGTTTTAACCTGGACTGCCTTTTGAATGAGGCACAATGCAGAGCAGCCAATAAGAACAGAGCTCATTTGCATATGTCGGTCTTAAAGGCATGGCAAGAGAAATAGTTTGTTTAATTTTAAGGGATAAAAAGAGTTATGTAGAAATGAATTATGGCTGTTTTTGCTACATAAAACTACATAAATGATCTAAAGGACCTTGTAATTAACAAAGAATAATGTAGGCTATGGGCCCTTTAAGTGTCACAGACAGTATGTTAGGTCTAACTAATCTATCTATTATAGGACAGTGTGTTGGGTGCTATGCTGCAGTGTTAGATCATATGAAAGAGAATGTTAGGTGCATTGCTGCGTTCAGCGTTATGAAGCACTGCTTTTAGTGTGTTTACTGTAAAGCTTTGAAACCACTTCGCTTTCGCTGCCAGTCAATGAATTCACATCTTGTTGTTTTAGCCGCTCTGGCCATAACGTGCACCCAAATACGTGACTCGCATTTTTATCTTGCACTGGCTCTCAGCTTATCTCAGGCACTCAAAGTCCTGCCAGGATACACGAATAACATTTTCCGCCTTATAATAAGAGCTGGACTCTTTGTCATGCAGGCCGTTACATCTGCATTGAGCTTCAGTCTTGTCTTGGCTCCACCGGTTGCAGCTGTGGTGCTGAGTCAGTCTGTGAAATGTATAGCGGTGCGCTCAGTGCCAGAACCTCTGCACTGCACAATCCTGTTTCCTATACTTACAGCAGACTGAGCTAGCGTAAGCAGGGAGAGCAGAGTGCATTCGGAGCATACGTTGCTGTGATAAAGCTCACTTGTCGAGCACTCATTATGAACAACGAGCACATGAGATAAGGTTAGATAAGATCGGCTTTGTCTGTTTACAGTGGAGACTTCAATACTCTAATGTGCAGACCTGGTAGAAAACAGTATGTAGAATCTGAAA
Organism: Pygocentrus nattereri; assembly: GCF_015220715.1. Taxonomy (NCBI): domain Eukaryota; kingdom Metazoa; phylum Chordata; class Actinopteri; order Characiformes; family Serrasalmidae; genus Pygocentrus; species Pygocentrus nattereri. Next base: position 41,561,674 of record NC_051217.1, read on the forward strand.
AAAACTAAAAATATAAGTAAACAGACAAACAAACAAATAAATAAGCAAACATATAGCAATGAGACGTAGTAAAGGGCCTATGAGATGGAAACGTTGTGTAAAATGTCTTTCACAGAGTGGTGAACCCGTCCTCATCTATACTTCTGAAAGATTCAGCCTCTCTGAGAGGCTCTTTTTATACCCAGTCATGTTACTGAGCTGTTGACAATCAAACACCAGGTGTTTTTTTTAGCATTACAGTCTTTTGTTGCCCCGGTCCCAACTTTTTTGGAACATGTTGTTGGCATCAAATTTAAAAAATGGACCAGAATTAAAAACAACAACAAAAAATAACAATACAATTTCTGTTTCAACATGTGGTGTGTTGTCTTTGTACCTGTATTTTCTACACATCATTTGTTCTTATTTACATTTTGCACAGCGTCCCTGCTTTTTTCAGAAATGGGATTGTGTATGAATGTACATTTGTTTTAAAACTATATTATATATACAATAGTGGTCAAAAACGGGCAAATGCCTCAAAATAAGGTAAACTAGCAAAATACAAAACATACCAGAGTGGTGAAACAGTCCGATCAGAGTCTAAGAGGCGATCTTGAACTCAGGCGACTGAGAGCCGATTAGAGTCATGTGATCCTTGGGATGTGTGATGCAAGAGTCCTGGGCATTATGGGAGTTGGAGTCCGTGGGTAAGTTTTCACTGTCAGAGACAGGTGCAGGCATGACAGGAGTGCCAGAAACGACTGGTGTGACGTATATATATATATATATTTAGCTTTAAAGCAAATGTACATTCATTCGTTATTCCTTACGGCATTTTTTTGTTGTTGTTGTTGTTGAAGACTCTGGTTGTCTTAAATATCATTAGTTATTGTTGCATTATAATTTCCTTAGCAGTTATTAAACATATATATTCATTCATTTTAATTTTTTAATGCAAAATAACAGATAGTGTGGGCCACCAAATATGATTTTGACACAGACCCTATTACTGGCCCTATTACACCTCATTTAGCCTACAGCAATTTAGCCCCACTCATCCACGCTGACATCATAAAGAGACTCGGCACGATACAGGACGTCCAGTCAGAGTCAAGTCCTTTACATTTATCAGTCCTAACGGTGCAGCAGTGAAAACAGCCTGATTTCACCTCAAAGGAATAGAGAGGTTGGTCATGTAAAAATGAATTAGGGCTACATAAACTTGCGAAAATGACAAGACAAATGCACAGTATGGCCTTAAGAATCCCTAACCGTCAGTGGGCTAATGATTCCGCAGGGTAAGATCTTTCATGAGGTTTCACATGCAAGACAACACTGTCACTTAGTTCTTTAATACCCAGAAGAGAAAATGTCCTGGTCAGTCTGGTCTGTAAGCAGGAGAGAAGCAGTCCGGATCCTGCAGAGGTCACATGGATGCTCTGTTTTTGATCAAAGTCTTGCCTGTACCGGCTCCTTCTCCATCCAGCAGCAGTTAGCTGTGATTAGGACTGGGGGACATTTCCTGTGGCCTGTAATCAGATAACGAGTGATGTGTGGAGTGTAAGGAAGGAGAAAAACTGCAGCGCTAAACGCGCCGTGAGCAGGCGAGGAGTGCGGAGGCGGTGCTGGCTCTGGATCTCCTTTAGTCATGTCTGTTGGTGGAATCATTATCATTCCTCAACTTGCCTAAACAGCTCATTATTCTAGTAGAGAGTAACTCAGATTGCAAAGTTAGTTCGCCTCTGACTTCACGTTGACTCTTAGCTTTTCCAGTGATTTTTTATACTGCAGAGTTCATAATGCTGCATGACATCTACATAAGCTTGACATGACAATTGACTTAAGCCTACATAAACATGAATATAGGCTTATGTCAATAGGGGTCATCTGTCATAAACACTGCTTTTGTCAGCTTTGATGTAAAGTTGATTGTGATGTTTTTTCTTCTGAGACTGGGTTGTTATGATACTTTTTTGAATGAAATGACAGCACATTATGACAACTGAGTTAGCATAACGCTGATAATATGATCTTATAAATGGTTGGCACCCAACTGGACAGCAGTCAGACATGTCCCAGTCAGGGTTTGTGAAGGGTCCATTTGTGTTCCTGATCCGAGGCCTTTAATACCGAGTAGTCATGTTTAGATGCAGCCTGATAATCCATTAATAATAGTTCAATGGGAATAGAACATGCCCATGTTGTAAGGGTTTGGCCTGCCAGCAGAGGGGGTCGGCAGCAAGGCGCCCACTCTGTGCCTCCTGCTGCTGGCAGAAGGCATTGGCAACAAGGCGCCCAGCCCGCTCCACCTGCTGCCGGCAGAGGGCGACGGCCTGCGCTACCTGCTGCCAGCAGAGGGCGACGGCAGCAAGGTGGCATGGATCAATTAGACTAACTCGACGCACCTGGAAGCTTCCTCATATAAGGTGCTGGGAAACGGCAATGTTTGTCACACCTTTTGTAGAGGGGTGACCGGTACGGTACTTAGTCCGAGAACAGAGAAGGAAAGAAAAGAAAAGAAAAGAAAAGAAAAGAAAAGAAAAGAAAACAAAACAAAACAAAACAAAACAAAACTGCCCCCAAACCTCAAAGAGGGCTGAGAAGAGAGTAATTGCCCCCAAATTACTCACAAAAGAAAAAGCAAGAAAAAAAAACAAGCCGTACAAAAGGTGTTAGCTCTAAGAGCAAACAAGTGAAGGGAAGCATAAAGCTTTTCTCTCATAATCACGACTTTTGTGTTCTCATTGTCTTTTCGTTTCCCATTCTACTCAGCCTTTGTTTTAGCACGTCAGTTGTGGTGTCACCTTTGTTTGTCATTCCCGCCTTTTTTTTGCCCCGACTTCTTTGAGGTGCTTTGACCGTTACCACTTGTGCACTCTAGTGGCGCAGCGGTAGCGCCGTGGACCATCAACCCTAACAACTATTGATCAAATCTCGGTCCGGGCATCTCATTAGTGGCGACGACAACCGCATATCCCGTTGCCTTCTTGTTTTTGCTGGGTTTCAGTTCTGCACTTCCATCTCCCCACCATCCCGTAACACATGTCCGTCCGTCCGTTTTCTAAGCCGCTTCTCCGTCAGGGTCGCGGGGGGGTGCTGGAGCCTATCCCAGCAGTCTTCGGACGGAAGGCAGGACCCGTAACACATGTAAACACCTCAAATTCAATAGACAAGTGCAATTGAGGCCATTCAGAATACAGTTTCTATCCAATTGAACGAAGTGGGTAATCCTGTAAATAGTCCATTAAATTGAAGACTAAAATCCAAATTAACAACTGTATCTGATTACATTCCCAATCGGAAAATTTAGGTACATTCTACACACACGTTGCATCATAGTGAAGGTTTATGGTGTTCAATATGGTGGAGCAGAAACTGGTCTTCAGAGAGCAGACGAAGGTTATGCTCTGAGCTTTAAAAGATGGCGGTGGGACAGATGTCTAGCTTCTGAGTGTCAGAACACGACGTCTTCCTCTCGGCCTTCTTTAATAAGACATGTGAAGGACGTTTTACTGAGTTTGACATCACTTTTTAAATGAGTAAAAACACAAGCACTGCTCACTGCTGCTCATCTCGCTCTGACCCAATGACGAGTCCATTTTAATACTTGTAATTTGGCAGTAGGTTAATACATAATAATGTACAATTACAGTTGGTAAAATCATCCCAATATAGGCAAATGTTTGCTGTTACAATGTGTGTGTATATAAAATAAAGGGGTTTGTTTATCTAGATCTAGGTTGAACAGGCTAACAGGCTCCTCCAGTAATATTCCGTTACTGTAGGTTTATTACATGGAACGATTCACTGTCAAATTCCAACATATACAAGTAAAAAATATGCTCCAAATGCTTCTAATGTCTGGCCTAAATACTACTAAACCATGTGAAGGAAGTGAACGCCACCCTAACAAATTTCCTTAAAAGTGCTAGCAGAAATGAGCTTAATTATATAGAGTGAGGATTTCTGCAATATAGTATCACAGCTATAGTATCTCAGAAACGTGAGTACACCCCCATGTATACTGCTACACAAACTGTGCACTAACTACTTTAAGTTATATCCAAGTTTCATTTCTATAGTGTTGTCCGATGAAAAGATATAATAAAATATTATCAGAAATGTGAGGGGTGGACTCACTATTGTCAGATACTGTATATAATAGAAGTATAGAATGGCAGTTTATGAACTCATTCACTCAAAGCAGCATTGCAGATTTCTTAAAATGGCATTAACAATGTCTTACAATGCATTAAATTTGCTAATACATGCAGATACCCTGAAAAAGCCTACTGATTTCTTTTATAGTAAGGAAAAGTGTATACTTTGCCACACAGTGAAGTATTTGTATATTTTGTAAAATGCTTCATTTTTGTCTTCCGGTAAAGTACTGTGGGATATTGAGAAGCTCAGGATAGTCTGTTATTGGTTGTTAAAATAATAACACATGCTTAATCAGGTTTTATCTAGTTATCATGTTTGCTGTATATTTCATAATTTGCTTGTTTTCCTCCACAACAGTTCATCTCCAGATCCTCCTGGCCGTGGGCCTGGCCATCTTCTGCTTCTGCCTTGTGCTGGGCTGCATCATTTGCTGGTGCCGCAGGAAGTCCCACCCTTCTGACGACAAAGAGGCAGGGCTTACCCTTTCCTCTCCTCCTCTAGATCATGTGACTGTAACTCTAAGCCCCTCCCCATCCATTAATGTTCTTCCTATCAAACAGCAATATGAGGAGCTGGAGGGCGACGTGCTGGACTATCCTTCTCAGAACAGCAGTTCCACACCCTCCGAGGATGACCTCAGTACTCTTTCCCGTGTTTCAGTGGATTCGAAAGGTCCTCAGAAGTCTAGATTCCCCCTGCGCCGCCTCAGTTCCCCGGTCGTTCCCTCCTCGCCCTCCAAACTTGCCGTCCGCAGCCGAGCCTCCCTCCCCAGCATCCCCAAACTCAGCCTGGTGGCAAAAACCCGTCGCGCCTTGGACCGTCGCTCCACTGTGGCCGGCGACAACTTCTTATGTTCAGAAAGCAGCAGGTTGACCACTGCTGACCCACAGGGAGTGCCATGTTCACCTCAATATGGCTCCAGCCCACAGGGGGTGCCATCGTCACCTCAGTGTGGCTCAGGTTCCAGGCGTAGTTCCATCTCAAGCAAGCAACCACCATCCCTACACTTCACCTTGCTCTTCTCTCCAGCAGAGGGTGCTCTTACGGTTACAGTCCTGGGGCTGTTCAGGGCCTCCAGAAGGGTAAGCGGGGCCACAGTTAGGGCCAGCTTGCCCCCTCTCTGCCCTGCTCCAATGCAGGGGGCCCTGGCACGCAGGCACAGCCTGAGTCTTGAGCCCCAGTCCCAGGTCCTTACCCTTCAGGCCAGTTCTCTGGAGGAGCTCAAGGCCTGCACTCTGAGGCTCGTCGCTTTCGGCAAAGATTTCTCAGGTCTTCGGGAGACGCCGCTGGGGGAGCTGGAGCTGGCCTGCGCTGAAGTAGACTGGGAGCCAGATACCGCAGTCATGTACAACCTCCAGCTTAACCCCACCAGAAGAAGATTCAAAAAGGTAACAGGACATTATTAGTAGTAGTAAATCAGGCTGGGTAATCACAGTTCAGTACGAACTGAACTACCTCAATTCAATATCATGACAAAACTGTCATGCAATATCAAATTGTAGTTTTAAATAGTAGTTGGTCTTGGCATGCGCCAGCCAATAAGCATGCCTGTACTAAAATCTAGACTGCTGATTGGCTAAATTACATATCGTCACTGTCCAAAGAAAAACAAGTATCTCCTAAATAGTAACTTTACAGGAGAGGGCAAAAAAACTCTTTACTTTCAGTGTAAGTTAATGGAAAAAGTTGTTATTCTAAGCAATGTTGGAGCATTTCTATTGGTCCAATCATCATGAACTTTTCACACAGCTGCTGAGCTCAAATGATGTAGAAAAGTAAAAATTGTAAAAAAAAAAAAAAAAAAAAAAAAATGGAGATGCATGTTTTTCATTGGACAGCAGCGATTATGCATATCAACGCCGGCACTTATATCTTAATTATGCCCATGTTAGCAATCTCTTGTAGAGATGGCTTAGAATCATTAGATATTCAACTAGTCAGAGTTTTTTTAGATACACTTATTTTTCTAATCATTTCTTACAAAATTGAGTATCAAATTTCACTGAGATGCCTTTTCCTTATGATCTGGAAATATGCCTACTTCTAGCACCTTACAGCCACTTCTGCATTAATAAATTTGTTTTTTTTATTTAAAGCAAGGTATTAAAGTTCAGGAATCGGTATTGATAGATGTTTACAGCTAATGCTGGCTGATTAGCTAACTGCTAATTTGGAAGCCCTTGTAGTAACTTGAATGCACTCTTGGGGAAACAATTTGTCAGGAAATCACATTGGTGTGACATTAAAGCGCTAATTTGAATGCATTTTCTCCAAATGTGATTGGTCAGCTAAGGCATGCTTGGTGTCTGGAGTTCTTTAGTTTTGCACTGGAGCTACGAGGCTAATGTAGCTAAAAACAGTGGGTGCTTGTGCTGTACCGATTAGCATTGTCTAGCATGCTTAAATCATCCCACACTGGCCTTAAATCGCATCCAGTTGTTAAGAAATCCAAGACAGACTCTTTGTATTAGAAATATATTAGTTCTGCACAAAGCTCGCATTAGCTGCTTCACCTCTAAGGTTTAAAAGTACAGCCCTGCATCCTGCATCAGCTCTGACTGAGCAGCGCCACGTATCAGAGTAGCCTCAGGCGTGTTTGACCATGTGTCACCAACTCCATCAAGAAGCTTTCCACCTGTGAGGTCAGCAGCACGCTGGACCGTACCTGCCTTAGCCAGGTGACGCAAGTGGATGGAAAATGTGGTCCTCTGGCCCGGTAATAACCGCTATCGCGGTGGCGCTATCTCTGTGAGAATGTGGCTTTGTAATCAGCTCGAGGTCGTGTTTTGTGTGCGCTGTATTTTCCGCTCCGCTGGGAGATGGTGATAGGGCTGGGAGCTGAGTGAGTGGACTGTGGACAAGTGGGGCATTGATCTGGCTAGCCGCCCACACTTTGTCCTCCACGGAGAAGGGAAATGGCGCCAGAGGGCACCCAGAGAATCTGTCAAACAAGGAGACGGAGTGAGTGGAAGGGACACAGGCTGTGTTTACATTACAGGGATGAAGTGACCACACCGGTTACATTCACAGTACAACATTATTGCTTAATTGACCTGTCCATGCTCTGCCAACAAATGCATTACTTCATAATTACTGTTGCAAAATTCAGTGCTGTTAATAAAAAAGATGTAAAATAATGTGTGTGAAAGCTGTGAAGTGTAGATTGGTCTGATTGAAATTGTGCTGGTTTGTACTGGTTTTTGCCATATTGTCAAGTCATACTGAACACACTGGTGGAGGCTATTTTGACATCAATGTGGCATTACTTAGAATTCCGAACCATCAGTTCGGAGCCATCAGCCAACTGTGTTTTTAATTGGACCTCCGCATTGAACCCATCCGTGCAGTGAAACACCTAACATACATGCACACTAGTGAACACACACACAGTAGGGGGCAGTGAGGACACTTGCCTGGAGCAGTGGGCAGCCCTATCCACGGCGCCCGGGGAGCAGTTGGGGGTTAGGTGCCTTGCTCAAGGGCACTTGAGCACTTGAGGGGATCGAACAAGTGACCTTCCGGTCACAGGGCTGGTTCCCTAACCTCCAGCCCACAACTGCCCCCTACTTTGGGTGTTCACTCAATTTTTTTTTTTCTTTCCAGTTTGGTTAAAGCTAATTCCCACCCTCTACCTAGATGTACCCCCCCATCACACGATGCTATCAAGCTGGAAGAAACACGATTCCTCTGAGACGTGTTAGGCCAGCCAGCAGCTACTAACACAACGTCAACGTCAATTGAGCAGCTCAACACGCTTGGAGGAGAACATTAACTGCTGATTCTGTTACATCAGCTTATAGAGGCCACACTGGTTAGCATCACCCAAAGAGAGTGAGGCCTATATCTTGTACTCACTGTTGGCTGTTGTTCTAAGCACTGGCCACTGCTGTTGAATTAGCTTCAGATTCAGAAAGCACAGTTTGAGCACTGCTAGCTGGTTAAGGCTGTTGTCTTGCTCTGTCGCTGTCATTGTGTAGCTTGACTTTGGATTTTGTTTGCGGAAACACAAAATCAGTCCAGAGTACTGAAACCTTTCTTACCTGAAAGTTCCCACAATGCACTGTAAAAACCAGTTAGCATTGACTGTTCACTCTGCTGTCTAATTGAAATATGCCTGTAGTTCAACTTTCAGAAGGTTGAAAAACTAAAAAGCTTAAAATGCAGGACAAGAGCAGGAAAAAATGTCTATTTCACACACTTATCGTTTTTCGATTAACTGGAATGTTCATAGCGTCCTGAGAGCCACTTAGCTAGCCAGCTGCATTTGTTCCTGATTTAACTTTACTTGTACACTTTGCCACTGACCACCTTTACTACCTAAAAATATCACTCTATTCAGCTCAATAACACAATAGAATTTGCTATATTTCACAAGTGTCACTTTATTTATGCGTGACACTAAAGTAGCCTGTACCTGCTAACAGGCTACAGCTAACAGGCTAACTAGGCCTGTTTTGAAAATGGTTTAAATCCTCAATACTTGGAGGATCAGATGAGCTCAGCTACAGCGACACAGTTAGCTTGGCGGAATTAGCATTCATGCAAGCGTGTTACTCGACTGAAGAAAGGCCTAATTTTATTAAACATTGCCTTGTGTGACTGATACACACTTTATCTTTGTTTGCCCAGATAGAGTTTTCATGACGGCGAGGCCAAGCACAGCACAGTGGATGCGATTCCCAGGGAATATTGTTGGTACTGTGTTGTTTAGCCTCTGTTCCACATGTCACTAAGTCAGTGTCTCAGTGTTCCTCTCGGGACGTAGCCGGCGCCCCAATTCCAATTTACTATGCACTGATTCACTGCATACAGTACTGCGGGAAAGTTTTAGGCATCTGAGCAAATGTTTAAACAGTGTACCTCAGCAGTGAGTTTATCACAATATACATTAGAATAAAGTCGTATTCATAATTCAAATAAACAGAAAGACAATGAAAAGTAACAAGAATTTCTTGGGTCCATATTTTTCCTGGACACCTTCACAGCCGCCACAGAGACTTGTTAATATCATCAATTACATCATGAGCTCGATTTACTGAGCACTGATTCAAACCAGGAGCTGCTTTTTAACTACATATAATACTGGACTTCCTCGAGGAGAGGCTTGGAAATGGTTAAACAAACACACTAACATCCAAAAAAATCACAGTTTATTATTTATATGATTTTATATATATATATATATATATATATATATATATATATATATATATATATATATATATATATATATATATATATATATATATACAAACTACACAAATAAATAGATTTTGAAAATGTGTCTTGGGTGCCTAAGACTTTCGCACAGTACTGTATGTAACTAGTGAGTGAATTGAGACACAGCCTGGGACTCACTGATGGCTGTGGCCAGCGCTAAGACAGTTACGCCACTAGGGAGGCGTTTCATTGGTTGGCTGAGCTGATTGATTAGCTGCACAGAACTCGGGGAGAGCTATTTTAACATGGCTAGCTCGCCAGGGCCTTCGTGGTTGGTTGAGGCAACATGTTTTTGTGCTATTTATGCTGTAGTGTCTGAATAAATGGCTGTGATGCCAACTTGTTACGTCTTTTGGCAAAAATGGACCTTTTACGCTACAGTTTCTCTGGTTAAATTAGACCTTCCTTCCAGGCCAAGAGCTGCGGAGATTAGCGCTTATCCTCATCTACCGCTCTGAATTCAGTCCACGAAGGCCTTGCTAATTAGCTGATGAGCTAAATTAGGTGTGTTTAATGAGGCAGTGTGTTGAAGTCTGCAGTGGTTTGGCCTGCGAGGAGTGGAGCCTGACACATGCAGGTTAAATAAGATTTTGTTAAAGTTCTTCACAAGGATACTTTGTATTCGCTCAAAGCTGGTCTTTCTGCTTTGATGGTCCACAACTCTGATTTGATGGAGTTTGTGATTTCACAGCTGTGCCCATGAGGGTCTTTCCATGGCTGAGGTGTGCTCACACTTATCAGAAAGTTCTGACCTGAGCAATAAGGCTTGCAACATGAGCACAGCCTGAAAGGGGGTGAGACAGGGTGAAGTGGAGGGGCCGGAGGGGGGCTGTGAACTGAAAAAGTGAGAACAAGATGAATGAGGCCGGCGCCACACAGACAGCATGTCTCCTGAAGGAAGACGCTGTGTGTGATGTAGCGGGGGCTGTTAGCGTGATCTTCTCCTGCCTGTGTCACAGCAGTGCGCCTGAAGCCCCTGTGGCCCGAGCCCACTGTCGCTACAGCTAAACCTTTCCCCTTAACAGTGTCACCGGAGTGACATTAAAGCGCCCAAATCATGGAGAGCCAAGGTTTTTTAAATGAGAGCTTGATGGAGTATGTAAATATTGTTAAATATAGTTAAAAATACCCCATTCGCCATCCAGTTCACACAGTCCATACAAAAATACCCTACAGCCTGGCCTGGATTCAGCGGGAACACCATGTTTGTGATGTCACATCCATGAACACTTTTCCATGACATCTCATTCACATTGAAGTGATAATGAAAATCTGGACTGCTTTTTGAGCAGGGCACAATGCTGGCAGCCAGTCATAGTAGAGGTCATTTACATATGCAGTTGTGTGCAAAAGTTTGCACGCCCCCGATAAATGACAGTCGGTTCATTTTCAAAGTGAACACACTTCTGCACCTTTTGATGCATGATTGCTGTGTATTTGCTGAACTGATCATTTTGGAACAAAAGCAAAAACAATGTGCGTGCAAAACTTATGGCACACTTTGTTTTATTTTTTTGCCAGTATGTTAAACTCCTTATCCCTTAGAATTCAATAGACTTATTTTGGCGCTGAGACTGTATGACTGACGTGTAAATGAGCTCTATTTTGATTGGATGCTCTGAATCATGCCTATTTCAAACAGTCCTTGTATCTTCAACATGAATGAGTGAAGCTAAATTGCTCTATAGACTGGATAATATATGTAAATTACTTCTGTGACATCACAAAAACATTGAATTTAAGAACAGGCTCTTTCCCTGGAATAGTTTCGTTGTGGAAGGCTTTGAAACTTTAACAATGATTACATACTAAAACTAAGCTATTTAGTATATCAGCTATCAAGGCTTTCCTTGATATGGGACCTTGAATTCTAAGGAAATAGAGAGGTTGCAAAATGGTCATGAAAATATGAATTATTACTGTTTTTGGTACATAAAGCTTTATAATTGGAAGAGCAATAAAATACAACCGCCCTTATATTGAGGTTTAAACAGAAACTGATGGTTGACTTTATGCTATATACAGTTGAGGGGAGACATTCTGGACAGTTTACAGAAGCAGTTATAGTGTCCATACTTATCAAGAGAAGAAATATTTTATATGATATTTCATGCCAAAAATTGCTGGCGTTAAATAAACACCTACAACAATTGTTTTACTCGAGTTTTACACCCACTCCACAAAGTTAAAGCACGGATCTAATGAACACTGTAGGAGGGAATTGATTTATTATTTTACAGCTCAGGGAAATCAAACACAGAGATGTCCTGATGAACATTGTCCAGTTTTGTCACATCACTGTGATCCAGAGTTATCTGGAAAGATGTGAAAGCGTCAACATATTAAAGTGCTTATTAAAGGTGCACATGGCTGATACAGTGAGCACTGAGGTGATGTAATCTTCAGTGGGCATGTGTGCAGAGTGTGGCTTGTGATTATATGTATGTGTTAGATAAGCCAAGACCGCCTAGTGCGTTGCAATGGCCAGACTTAGAGAGGCATGAAACCAGTGTCCAACAGACTGCCCACTGACCATCCCACATCTAAATACATCTGTCACGACATAAACAAAGCAAAAAAGCACGTTTCTAACTGGAATGGTAAAGTCAAAGTCAAATAACTAGAAAGCAGAACATCACAGGCAATAGACGCTGTACAGTCTGACCTGCGGATGACCCTGTTCTTAACAGGTTTTGACCACGTTACACTTTTTTGCATAATTTGGAAACTCCAGCTACTCTTTACATTGTGTCCGATTCCCTAAGGAACGGACATACAGAAATGGTCCAGAATGACTTGTGTGATTTGTTACAACTCAACCACTGAATTCTACAGAAATTTTGAAAACTCGGTGGAATGCCCCTTTAACTACTTTCCCGACCATCACAATCTGAGCATTTCTTTCATTGTTTCGTGATGTTTGTTTTCAGAGTCAGAGCACTCAGGAGTCTTTGGGCAATCTGAGGTCGTCAGCGTGTCCTCCGAGGCCACTGGGTCAGCTCTTTATCCTGCTGCAGTACCAGACACAGGCCCACCGCATCAAAGTGATGGTGCGCAAAGCTGAGAACTTGGCCAAGATGACGAGAATGCCTGGAGCTGCAGGTACATCCACAGCTGTTTTAGCCGGGCACCAAGCCATGCGCCTGCCGGTGGCCCTAAAGTTTTATCACACACTCCTATAACCTAAGAAGAGCTACATTAGTTTGCATTGAAGTCCCTGTAGTTAATGAATAATAAGCCTTAGTATGTAAAAAGCCTGGAATGTTAAGGGATTAATAACTAAATCTCTGGTTTGGCCCACCTCTCATAAATTGCTGCCCCCTACTGGGCACCCTTAACTGACCTATTCCAGCCTGTACTGGAGGAGTGGTCATTTTTTTGCTGGTCTGTTAGCAAGAAATATTCACTAAGTGACCACACAGAATACTACAGAGAATTGCGTTGTTCCTACAGATCACTATGTCGTCATCAACCTGCGGCAGGGAGGGAAAGTGATCAGCACTAAGGAGACGAAGGGAGCGAGTGGCTCTAATGCGGTTTGGAACGCGCCCTTTTTGTTCGATTTACCGGCTGGTGACATCATCAGACTTCCGCTGGTCTTCGAATTTGTCATCATGCAGGTAGAGAGGAGACATCCAACTCTCCTATAAATCCAGACACTCTTATAAATCCAGTTTATTTGTTTACGAGATTGATTTACATGCCTTTCGTGTGATTTTTAATATGCTTATCAAACTGGGTCATTATGGTTAATAAGCTTGGTCATAACTATTTACAGCACCGAAATAACTTATTACTATACACCTTGTTTCTATACTGGTCCATTTTTATCAGCTTCACTTACTATATAGGTGCACTTGGTAGTCCTACAATTACAGACGCTGGTCCATCTGTTTCTCTGCATACTTTGTTACCCTGTTCTTCAATGGTCAGGACCCCCACAGGACCACCACAGAGTATTCTTTGGGTGGTGGGTCATTCTCAGCACTGAAGTCGTGGTGGTGGTGGTATGTTAGTGTGTGTTGCCTTGGTCTGAGTGGATCAGACACAGCAGAACCAAAACTATCCAGCCAACAACGTCCTCTGGGCAGCGTCCTGTGACGGAATAGAGGATGACCAACACAAACTGTCCAGCAACAGATGAGCTATTGTCTCTGACTTTACATCTACACGGTGGACTACTGACAAGGTAGGAGTGTCTAATAGAGTGGACAGTGAGTGGACACAGTATTTAAAAATCTCCAGTAGCACTGTTGTGTCTGATCCACTTGTACCAGCACAACACACACAAAGCACCACCACCACGTCAGTGTCACAGCAGTGCTGAGAATGATCCATCACCCTGCTCTGTGGGTATCTGCTGAGGTCCTGACCACAGAACACAGATGGACTACAATCTGTAATTATAGAGCCACAAAGTGCTCCTATATGGTCAACAAAGGTGATTAAAAAATGGACAATTTTCCAATCTTCTAATGATCTAGAATGAAAGCAATGAAAGTTGCAGAGCTCATTTAGATCACTGCTTTATCTCCACAGGGACGGCTGTACACAAAAAGCAGCGCTCTGGGCCGTGTTCTGATTGGTTGCGAGGGTCCAGAGGCGGGGCAGCAGCACTGGAAAGAGATGTGTAATCGAGGGCAGGTGGAGACGGCACGCTGGCACACACTACAGCAAGATACGCTGTAGGACTGGGTCTTAATGATGGACATGTCCCAAACAGTGGGCTTTTAGACAGATTATCCTCTGCCATGGCCTCTCACTGGGGCTTTGGGTAGTGGACAGGACTGTTAAGAGATGGATTAACTGTCCAATAGGCTGACCGTCATGTGAGAGTCTGTATATGAAATGTAACTACTGTATTTATTAATGTGAATAATTCCAGATATTTTTCCAGATTCCCTGAATGGAGTGCCAAAATAGCGTTATGTTCTGAAACTGTGTTAGCTTTGATTATGACTGTGTTAGACTTTGAGTATGACACCTGTTGGTATGTCGTATGGTATGTCTTTGTATTGTTTTCTTGGCCTGTTAGATAAGTGCTGCCTTGTTCTTGGTTTCCTGTGTCAAGTCGTTCTTAAGTAGCTTTTGCTAACCATTAAATATGATCAGAAACAAGGTTGAAAGTGATGGTTTGGCCAGAAATTTGGAAAATTAACACCATTTTTGCTGCTTGCCACTAATGTAGTCAATCAGCCAAGACATGTTGGGTGTTCTTTTGCATTGGCGTTGTTGCTAACATTAAGCTCTTAGCCATTTTTAGCATGCTAACAGCATGCCTAAGTCATGACGTGCCTGAAACCGTGTTGGGTTGTTAAGTAATGTCATATAGACTTTATTATGTGCTTTCTGACACTGTGTGACGTTGAAGGTATGGACAGAATTAAAGCTGGAACAATAAACAGGTTAAAAAAATTGTGAGAAAATTGTCAATAAATATCTGTACTTACACACAGGAGAGCTCGATATAGTCTATGGCCAAAGGTATGTGGACACCTGACATATCACAGCTTGCTGGATGTCCCGTTTCAAAACCATGTGCATTAATGTGGAGTTTGGGCCCTTTGCAGCTTTAACAGCTTCCATTCTTCTGGGAAGCCTTCCACAAGATTTTGGAGTGTGTCTGTGGGAATTTGTGGCTATTCAGTCAAAAGAGCAGTCGTGAGGTCAGACACTGAAGACGGCCTGGCTTGAAATCCATGTTGCAGTTCAACCCAAAGGTGTTCATTGGAGTTAAGGTCAGAGAACTCTGCAGGCCACTGGAGTTCCTCCACACCAAACTTATCAAACTATGTCTTTATGGAGCTTGCTTTATGCATAGGGTGCTCAGTCATGCTGAAATATAAAGGGGTCTTCCCCAAACTGTTACTGTCTAGAGTGTCTTTGTGTGCTGTAGGATTAATATCACCCTTCACTGGAACTAATGGGCTCAAACCCTGCAAAACGGCCCCAGCCCATTATTCCTCCTCCACCAAACTTTACTGTTGGCGCTATGCATGATAGTAGGTAGTGTTCTCCTGGTATCCACCAAATCCACTTTCATCCTGATAGTGCCAGATAGTGAAGCGCTATTCATCACTCCAGAGAACATGTTTCCACTGCTTCCAGTCCAGTGGTGGCATGCTTTACACCACTCCAGCCGACGCTTGGCATTGCACAGTGACCTTAGGCTTGGGTGCAGCTGCAAGGAAATCCAATTCATGAAGCTCCCAACATGCTCTGTGTGTCTCAATTCAGGGGCTGCATCCTTCAGAGGCTGCATTTGAAGGCCGATTGCATCACAGCGGCGTGACTAGGCTGTCATATTTCGAAGGCTCCTTCATATGTGGCTGAGAAATGTGTCCTCCTTTGCCATGGCAATAAAGGATCCAACATCCTTCGCCAGCCAACATATTCCGAGGTTCATTGGGAGCCAGCAAGGATTTGAGAACATGGTGGCATCAACAGAGAAGCGAATGGTGGCTGAAGAGTTCAATAAATACAGTTTAAAAAGAGTCAAATAGCTAATGATACAAATATATTAAAAAAAAATCTCAGTATCCAGCGGGGAAGCATCTCCAGCTCTAATAAATGAACAAATAAACAATTAAAATAAAGGTTTCTGACTCCATCTTTAAAGAACTTTAAAATAACTTGACAAGAGAGGTGTTTCATGGTGCTGTGGTAATGGCGGGAACAGCGGTACTATGATGCAAACAGAAAATCCGCAGACCATCTCATTTTGGTTCAGCCTTTGCGGGTCTAAGCAGCTTTCGAAGGACACACCTTCATAGACCTTCATGCGTTTCAGCACCATTTTAGCTTCTACAATAATAGCACTTACAGTTGTCTAGGGCAGATCTAGCAGGGCAGACATTTCACAAACTGATGTGGCATTATATGACAGTGCCATGTTTAAAGTCATTGAGCTGTACAGTATGACTCATTCTACTTCCAGTGTTTGTCTATGGAGACTGCAAGGCTATGTGCTGAATTTTATACACCTGTTTGCAATGAATGTGGTTGAAACACCTGATCCCAATAATTAGAAGACTCGACATACCTTTGGCCCTAAAGGGTATTTGTCTGACTTTTCTCAGATTTGTGTGCAGCTCGGGTATCCTTTAAATTTCACATTGAGGTTCTCATAACTGGCCTTTCACTTCCGACCAATCTAACTAAATCCTGCCTTTTTCTCTCTATTTGCTTTATGCTTCTACTTAGCATAACACACCACACCACATCAGTGTCACTGCAGTGCTGAAAATGATCCACCACCCAAATAGTACCTGCTCTGTGAGGGTCCATGAGAGTCCTGACCACTGAAGAACAGGGAAAAAGGGGGTAACAAAGTATCAGAGAAACAGATGGACTACAGTCTGTAACTGTAGAACTACAAAGTGCAGCTATACAGTAAGTGGAGATGATAAAATGGACAATGAGCGTAGAAACAAGGAGGTGGTCGTGATGTTATGACTGATTGATGTATATGTAAGCGTACAGATCATTCACTGTTCTAGCTGTATTTTCTGATATTTTCTCCTGCAGTAATAAGCACATTTTTGGATGCACTATAATCAGATTAGCAGAGTGTTTGTGATATTGATGAAGACGCAGTCATCCTCCATAATGGATTGCTATGCGGATGTAAGAGATTCCCCTAAGGCCACGGAATTACTAGAACATCCTGATTTTATACATGAGGATGCTCTTCTGCCATTTCCAATCAGCCACCAAAAGCTTGGTCTAGCAACACAACCGTCTCCTCCAGACTCCTTTTTTTTTTCTAAGGCCGAACGCAGCAAAACAAGGTTATGCATAAACCGCAAGGACGAAGTCAGCTGGAAGAGGAAATCAAGTGTAATGAGTTTCTAATTCAATTCAATTCGTCTCACAGCTTAACGGACCTATTAAGATTAAAGATGCCTGGGTTGGGTGACTCATCGCGTGCTCAGGTCCGACCGCATTGCATTGCTTTTACTCAATGAAACTTCAGTTGCTAAACAGAAATGACTTCTGCTCTACAGAAGGCTGGCCTCACTGCCCTCTCTGATAGCAGAAATAAACAATTATCAAAGCCGCAGAGAGACCCCAGAACACCGACCCCTAGAATAAATCCTATACATGATATACTCCCATGCACACAGCACCATATGCAAAATACCGAAATGTGCATTCATTACACATCCATTTAGAACAAGTTAGTGGTGAGACAGAGTTATAACTAGCTTCTCTGCTACACTATATGGCCAAAAGTATGTGGACAGCCTTCTAATTATTTAGTTCAGGTGTTTCAGTCATACTCATTGTGAACGGGTGTATAAAATCAAGCACATATCCTTCCAGTCTCCTTAGACAAACACTGGCAGTAAAATTAGTCATACTGAAGAGCTCTGTGACTTTAAATGTGGCAGTGGCATCGGAATCAGTAAGTCAGTTTGTGTCATTTCTGACCTGCTAGATCTGCCCTAGTCAACTGTAAGTGCTAATTTGGTAAAACGGATGCAGGTGGGAGCAACAACAGCTCAGCCACGAAGCAGTAAACCACAAACTCCACTGAGTGCTGAAGCGTATAATGGTAGAAATCGCCTATGGTCTGTTGCATCACTCAATACAGAGTTCCAAACTGCTTAAGGAAGCAACTTCAACACAAGAACTGTACGTTTGGAGCACTGTAAAATGTGTTTCTACGGCAGAGATCGCTATGTGCAATGCCAAGCACTGGACTCTGGAGCAGTGGAAACATGTTCTGTGGAGTGATGAATCACACTTTACTATCTGGCAGTCTGTTGAACGAGTCTGAGAACATTATGTATCAGCATGCATAGTGTCAACAGTAAAGTTTGGTGGAGTAGGGATAATGGGTTGGGGCTGGTTAACAGTGTTTGGACCCCTTAGTTCCAGTAAAGTTTAATGTAAATATTACAGCATACAGACACTTTAGACAATATGTTTTCATCTTTGGATCCTGTTCATCCTGGCCTTCTCATCCAACATCAGTCCTGACCTTCCAAATGCTCTAAATGAGCACAAATTCCCACAGAGACACTCAAAAATCTAGAAGTGGAAAAGTGGAAAGCTTTATTCTCAAAATATACACTAATATACAGAATTTCTAATGTTTTGTGCTGTCGCAAATTCTATTGTCATGAAAAGGGTTCAATAGGTGTAATATTAAGATCACTGCTCGTTTGAGCTCGTATGCATTTATAGGCGTTTCCTTCTTAAAGAGAGGAGATTACAATGAAGCATCTCCTCTTGTTTACCAAGACCAAGAATAGATTACTGACCAGGCAAGTGGGGACTATGCCCAGGGGGACTGCGAGTATCAGGGTCAAAAACAGGCGAGGGTCAAATACCAAAAAACACAGGCAACCAAAATCCAAGGGGAAGACAAAATCGTGGTCGATAAACAATCCAAAAAGGTCCAAGTTCAAATACACAAAACCAGCTGGTGAAGGTACAAAAAGGGGGAGATCAAAAGGCAAAGTTGAAATAACAAAGATACGGTTAATACACAGAATTCAGAATCAAAAAATAAACACTCAGTGTGCTCAGGGAGAAACTACACTATACACTGAATCTAGTGGAAGCCCGGGCTTATATACTAACTAACTGGGTCATCATGCACAGGTGTGTTGGGTTAATAATCAGGAGACTGTGAAAGCTGGTAGTGACGCATGTGACTGTCCAGAGTCATGTGATCTCCTGAAGCATTGTGGGAAATTGAGTCCGATTCAGTCCAAGGCGTGACACTCTGACTGCCAGGGGCCTCAGGAGGCCTCACAGCACAAGGCCCACGAAGGCTCAGATAAAACAAGGAATTCTATCTGTTCTCAGGCCTCTCAGGTTGTATCATTGATTTTTCAGCATTCCATTTAAATGGGATGTTTTATGCTACTATGTGTGCAGGAACACTGCTTAAAGTAAAAAGAGAAAAGTTCATCTTTAGGTGCAGACACAATGGAATATTGAACATTAATAAGGCAAATTTCATTTATTTTCAAAATCAACATATGTTTGTGATGCTAATTATGGTGCACATAAAGACAAACTTTATTGTTTAATCTGTTATTGTTTAAACTACTGTTTATTCTCACATTTGAGGTATTTAGTTATTTATTTAGTGTTAGTATTAGAGCTTGAGGAGCTTCCCAAAATTCCCTGCTTTGTAGTCCTTTGGGAAATAAGTGACACATTTAGGCCCAAACCCTTTTCTTCTTTTTACCCCTGCCCCTTGTTTTTGAGAGTCACCCTAACAAGGGATAGTGGGTGAAATCTTGCCCTCAAATAATAAACTAAAACATCGCTTCATTAACAGCTACTAGCGCTGCTCTTTATGAAATTTTACGGTTTGTTTGGTCTCTCGCTCAGCCGTCTTAACACTTTCTTTTTTCTCATCACTCTGTTTGGACGGTGTCTCTGAAAAAGCTCCGTTTGCAGGACCATGTAGCCCCAACACTTCGCCCCTCTATCTCAACATGAATCGGGACACCCTGCCCCTAGACGTGAACGCACAAAACAGAGGGCTTAGGGCTGAGTGGTAGGGGCGAGGGGTGAAATGGGACTGGGCCTTAGAGTGAAGTAACTCTTCTTTTTCCAGCCAGTTTGTCAATTCTAGTGCGATTGCAGCCGTTGCATCAACTTTTCAAGAGAAAAACTGAACGAGCTGAACACACGTGAGTGAGTAACTGACCTGTTGTGGCACACTGACTCACTCAAACATTCCCGTTGCTCATTTCTCTATCGATCCAGGAGCTGAATAATTCACTGACCATGTCTAATGTAGCACGTGCACCAAATCTGAGCACAGTGAGTCAACATTTGAACACTGTCATGCCGTGTATTGTGTTTTGTATCATATTGTATTGGCTATAGGCAGAGTGTGAAATACCCCTGGTATTCTGGGGGGACTGGCTGGCTGCTCACTCACTCACCATAGAGGCGCTGATGGATGCAATGGTAACAAAATA
Source organism: Pygocentrus nattereri (assembly GCF_015220715.1). NCBI lineage: Eukaryota > Metazoa > Chordata > Actinopteri > Characiformes > Serrasalmidae > Pygocentrus > Pygocentrus nattereri. The sequence continues at coordinate 41,581,992 of NC_051217.1, forward strand.
CTTACAATTCTTCTCCTGGAAATGCTGCTTTCTAGTTTGGTAATGAGCTCTTCCACATATTAACTAAGATCTTCCACATCGCTTTTGTGTTTGGTTTGAGAAATGACTAAGAATTTTACTCTTCCCACCAATTTCACATTCACAAATGCGCTGTGGCATATTCAGAGGTTTCCAAGGCATAGTTACATCACTATAATAGGCCAACTGGGTGAACCAGCCTGCTACAGCACCACCCTGAGACAGACCAATGCTACTGGTCTAACTAGTGAAGAATACTAAACAGAACTGTGGGTGAAGCAGCTGAACAAAGACGTTTCCCTGAATTTGAGGTTCTATTACAATACGCTAACGTCGATTTTGAGACATTCCGAGGTTTATTAGGGGCTTCCGGACCCCCTCAGGACCCCCTGTATTTTGTGCCTTGGTTACAGATACAAGTATCGAAGGATTTAGGAAGGTTGGGTTATGTTTTAGTGTTAGTTATGCCACTACAGAATGACAGATTACTACATTTCATAAAGCTTTAGTCTGAGAAATGTGCCAGACTTTCGGACCCTCGTGGTGCCTTTCAGGCAAGTTTGGCAGTATTATCCATAATATAACAGGGGAAAACACAGGGCTTAAATACAGGAACAACGAAGGTAAACAAGACACAGGTGAGAACAATCAAGGGCAGGGTCTGGAAACAAGGGGGCAGGACAGGGAAGAATCAAAACAAGGAAGCACATGGACAAAAAAGGTAAACACAAGTACATGGAGTACTGGGAGCGGCCAGTCGTGACAACAGGATCTTAAAACCGAATGTTCTTGTTTTTAGAGTGCTTCTGTCACGTCACCGTGACTCATGGCTTCTCACATTAGCTATGCTAGCTAGAGAAAATGACCTATTTTATGGTCTTCTGAGCTGAGAAATGGTCTGATTTGGAAATAACAGGAAAAGAAAGACGAGTATTCTTCTGTGGTTCTTGCACAACAGCTTCTGGCCACATTACCACATCTCCTAGTCACGGCCTCTCACCAAAATTCGGAGTGATTCGCCAGCATTTTAAAGCGATCTGTGCCAAAGGGCGTTTTCAGCTGTTCACAAAATCAAAATCACAAAATCCAACCTTATATTACTTTAATGACCATGTTGTTGCTATGGCGTAACACTGTTTGTCCACCTGGATGTAAGGTCTTTGCTGTTGTGATGCACCACTGATTTGTCCTATTCAGACACCACTACATCACTGGTTCTGGGTGCTGCTGTGATTCCTCATCAAATCCAGCACTAAATCATTCTGTCAGGCGACCGATTTGAAAGGAATTCATGATATTTTCCAGAATGTCGTCTCAGGACGAGCAGCAGCCGCAGAGAGGAGCTCCGTTCTGTCAGCTCCGCAGACCCTTTCACCTCTTCTTCTCACTTGAACTGTATTTCTGCCGCCCGTTGCTGTAACTGTTTGAAGCGCTTCGTGCTGTTTCTTGCTTCGTCACTGTGCTGGCAGCAGCGGGGTCTCCGGACCCCAGTGACTCACTTTCCCACTCAATTCACCTTGAGTGCGTTTGATAAACTCAATATCCTGACATTTACGATCTGCCCACTCTTCTTCTTTATGCTCCCCCACTCTTTCTTCTTTACTTTTTCATTCTCTCCACCTTTCTTTCTCCCTCTTTTGCTTATTCTCTTCTTTCTTTCTTTTTCTTTCTTTCTTTCTCAACCCCCCCTCTCTTTCTTTTTAACTCTCTAATGCTCTGTCTTGTTTACTTTCTTAATTCTCTCTATCTTTCTTTTCCTACTTTTCCTATTCTCCTCTTTCTTTCTTTCTTTCTTTCCTGCTTTCTTTCTTTCTTTCTTTCTTTCTTTCTTTCTTTCTCTGCCTTTTTCCTGCTCTCTCCCTTTCTTTTTCTCTCATTTACTCTCTCTTACTCTTTCTCTCTCTCTCTCTTTCTTGTTTCTATATTTCCCTCCCTTTCCTTCTCTATTCATCTCTCTCTTTCTTTTTCTTATGCTATCATCTATCTATCTATCTTCCCCTCTTTTTCTCTGACTGACGTCCCCACAAAACTGTCTCTCTCTCTCTCTCTCTCTCCCCCCGTTCCCCTCCTCCTTTCCCCTCTGATGACTCATGCAGTCTTTTCCTCTCCTTCAGACACAATCGATCGTCTGGTCTTCCCCTCTGTGGGTGACTGTAAAGATCGAAGTGGGTGTTTCTCAATGGGGGAGGGGTGGTGGTGGTCTGGGTGGGGGTAGATGCTGGGGGCGTACAATGTTGCTGCTCTCTTCATGTATATTTCAGCACGTGCTGTGCTCCCACCCTGGGGAGAACATTTAATTACTCATCCTCGACCTCATCCTTCACGTGAGTTTAGCTCAGACCTCATAGCACCTGCTCTGCTGCTCTCATGCCCAGTGTGCTGATATCTGGTCAGCATCATGGGCCAGAGAGTCAAAGGGATGAGACATTAGCTCCACTACCCTGGCCACAGGGAGGCAGGATGATATGCTGTCTGAGGCCTGAGCCATCGCCTTACGATGAATTGCTGTTAAATAACAGGAGATTGCTGTTTGTCTGAGCTTGTTGTCGCTTTATTACCGTATTGTAAGGCCCAAATGATACACTGTCCACTTCATAACCATATTATACAGCCCAAATGATGAACTGCCCCTGTGTAAACTTACTGTAAAGCCTAAATGATCCACTATGTACTTTGTAATCTTATTATAAAGCACAAATACTCCACTATCCATGTTGTAACCTTATTATATGATTATAAAGCCCACATTTTTAAACCTATAACCTTGGTACAAAGCCTCACAATTACATAATACCCCTTGTGACCCCATTATAAAGCCTCAGAAATACATAATCCCCTTTGTAACCCCAGTATAAAGCCTCAGAAACACACAATCCCCTTTGTAACCCCATTATAAAGCCTCAGAAATACATAATCCCCTTTGTAACCCCATTATAAAGCCTCAGAAATACATAATCCCCTTTGTAACCCCATTATAAAGCCTCTGAAACACATAATCCCCCTTTGTAACCCCATTATAAAGCCTCAGAAACACATAATCCCCTTTGTAACCCTGTTGTAAAGCCTCACAAACTAAATGACCTCTTTCTAAGCCTGACATGAAGTCTAATGAATGTAGACTTCATAACGCCTAAAAGATGATTTGCAGCCCTAATATAAAGCCTAAAAGAAGCTTGATCCACTTTATAACCTTATTAAAAGGCCCAAATGACACACTATCCACTTTATTACTTTATTTTAAAGCTCAAATATGTAATCCCACAACCCTGTTATGAAGCCTCACAAGCGCACCCCCTTTGTAACTGTGTTATGAAGTCTAAAGAATGCAGACTTCTTTCTATTAAGCTACATAACGCCTAAAGCACTTTCCCCCTTTGCAGCTCTGTTATAAAGCCTAAAAGTGGGAAGCTCTATACACTCTGTAACCTTATTAAAAGGCCCAAGTACATTATCCACTTTATAACTTCATTATAAAGCATGAACTATTCCCATTGCAACCTTGTTGTAAAGCCTAAAGGATGATTTATCCCCTTTGTAACCGCACAAAAGCCCAAAACCCGCTTTATGCTCTTCATTGCCGAGTCTAAAAACCTTAGACGTGCTTGACTGTGGAGGTTTATTTCTATGATTCAGACAAATGACAAAATGCCCACTCACATTTGATGTGCGGTGTTTTGCCCTTTTGCTGAGATTTGACCACCAGAAGGAGAAGTAAAAGGAGCACTCCAGCCATTTAGAATGAGGAGCATCTACCTTTTCATGTCTGAAAATTAGATCTCATTATCCAGGAAGGCCTCCTACTCTGCACGTAGATGTCAAAACATGCGTCACTTCTGAGAGCGCGGACAGAGCAGCGCTGTGTGAAATGGTCTGGCCGAGGCCAGGTAATGGACAGACATTAGAACAGAAACCCTGTGATGGACCCTCAGATTGATTTGACTCATGGTAGCTGTACTGCTCTGATGCGATGATGGATGGAGGTTAATGTGATTCAGACACGTTTCTGCTTTGACATGTTTTTTTTGTGCATTTTGTAAGATTTAGAGATGTAAGACTATAAGCATCGCATTAGACGTGATCATGGTCAATATCCACGGCGCCTCACTCTCCTGTCTCTCATATCCCAGCTTAAAGTTGAACCCTCAAGCAGAAGCTGGAGTCTGTAAACTGTAAATAATAATGACTACTACCGCCCTCTAGTGTTGAGAACAAGTAGCCCATCCAACTCTTTCCATTCTGAACCGGCTGAAATGTCAGCTGTTGTTTAATTCCTTAGTCAAGCCGTCCTGGTCAGAACAAATCTGCCCAAGTGTGAAGCATGGAGGCGGGCAGCCCGACAAATGGCCCAGCAAGTGCATCTGAGTTTCAAAGGAGCAGTCAGGAGCTGTAAATCACTGAAAATGGCAATAGCAGAACCAGTGACAGCGACAAGAACCTTATAAGACATGCCACCATAACTTATCTAGTGTTATCCCACTTTCTACCAGTTCACTGCCCAAAACTCTGCCCCTAAATGATGATTGAAGGGGTCATTTTGAAATCATTTTCAATAGTTTTTAATATAAAGGGCAACCGGCATTTTCGAATTATGTCAAAAACTGAAAAACGTCAAAAATCCAGAAACAGGTTTTCTTCCGACAACATCCCATTCTTAATCCATAGGGTTTAATATGATGTCGGCCCGCCCTTTGCAGGCTATAACAGCTTCGACTGTTCTGGGAAGGCTTTCCACAATGTTAGGAATGTGTTTATGGGAATTTTTGACCGTTCTTCCAGAAGCACATTTGTGAGGTCAGGCACTGATGTTGGACGAGAAGGCCTGGCTCACAGTCTCCGCTCTAATTCAACCCAAAGGTGTTCTATCGGGTTGAGGTCAGGACTCTGTGCAGGCCATTCAAGTTCTTCCACCCCAAACTCGCTCATCCACGTCTTTATGGACCTGCTTTGTGCACTGGTGCGCAGTCATGTTGGAACAGGAAGGGGCCAAAGTCCCCAAACTGTTCCCACGAAGTTGGGAGTGTGAAATTGCCACTGGAACTAAGGGGCAATCCCCCCTGCACCAAACTTCACACTTGGCACAATGCAGTCAGACAAGTACCGTCTCCTGGTAACTGCCAAACCCAGACTCATCCATCAGATTGCCAGATGGAGAAGCGTGATTGGTCACTCCAGAGAACACATCTCCACTGCTCTAGAGTCCAGTGGCGGCGCTTTACACCACTGCATTCCACGCTTTGCACTGTGCTTGGTGATGTAAGGCTTGGATGCAGCTGCACGGCCATGAAAACCCATTCCATGAAGCTCTCTACGCTGTTCTTGAGCTGATCTGAAGGCCACATGTAGTTTGG
>NC_051217.1:41589857-41649857 GCF_015220715.1 Pygocentrus nattereri
CTCTGTCTCTCTCCCTCTCTCTCTATCTCTCTCTCTCTCTCTCCCCCTCTCCCTTTCTCTCTCTCTCTCTCTCTCTCTCTCCCTTTCTCTCTCTCTGTCTCTCTCTGTCTCTGTCTCTCTCTCTCTATCTATCTATCTATCTATCTATCTATCTATCTGTCTATCTATCTCTCATCTTTTTCTCTTTCACTTTTTTTCAACCTCTCTCCTTTCCTTTGTCTCTCACTCTGTCTTTCTACTTTTTCTCTCTCTCTGTTCCCTCTCTTTTTTCTATCTTTTGCTTTTGCTCTCAGTCTCCACTCTAATTCATCCCAAAGGTGTTCTATGGGGTTGAGGTCAGGACTCTGTGCAGGCCAGTCAAGTTCTTCCACACTAAACTGGCTCATCCACATCTTTATGGACCTGCTTTGTGCACTGGAGCGCAGTCATGTTGGAACAGGAAGGGACCAAACTCCCCAAACTGTTCCCACAAAGTTGGGAGCACGAAATTGTCCAAAATCTTGGTGCTGAAGCTTTAAGAGTTCCTTTCACTGGAACTAAGGGGACGAGCCCAACTCCTGAAAAACAGCCCCACACCATGATCCTCCCTCCACCAAACAATGCAGTCAGACAAGTACCGCTCTCCTGGCAACCGCCAAACCCAGGATAACCAGACGGAGAGGCGTGATTGGTCACTCCACAGAACACGTCTCCACTGTCCAGTGGCGGTGCTTTACACCACTGTATTCCACGCTTTGCATTGCGCTTGGTGATGTAAGGCTTGAATGCAGCTGCTCGGAAAACCCGTTTATTTTGTATGACTTATGATGTTTGTTTGGCTTTATGCACCATTTTTCTGTGAATGCGAGAAACAGCAGTCAGAAAAGAAAGTGAGTCAGAAGTTATTTCACATGACGTGCTCTAAAAAGAGAAAAATGACCTTAAATATTGTGGAAATCTGACGGAATTGTACTTTATTTGATTTAATATTCAGTTGCTGACTGTATAACATGTTGATTTACCTACTAGGCTACCTCAGTAACAGTATATGGCACCGAATCATGATGCCATTTAGACATTATGATGTTCCAGACCTTGGCTTGAGGAAATTTTCCGACCTAGACCTTTTTTTAATTAAATCCCCCTGCTTTAAACCGTAAAAGCCTGTCACTCTGTAAAAGCTTGTCACTCTGTAAAAGCTTGTCACTCTGTAAAAGCCTCACTCTGGTATGCAAAATTTTGGGCACCCTTGGTCAAATAATGTGTTGTTGATTTTCTCAGAAACTCTGTGACCTCGTCCTCTACAGAAAACACACTTCTGTGTATTTTGATGCACAAATACTGTTGATTTGCTGAATTTAGCATAACAGGGGCACATTATACATTTCATGTTTTACTTTTCCCCCCAATGTGTTAAACTAAGCAAATAAATACAGTATGTGCACTAAAATTCCACAACATACTGGGGTGTTCAAGATTTCGCATACAACGGTAGCTACCACAACTGCACAAAATTGTTTCATAGTAGTTTAATTCACATTAGCTTCTCAGCTTAATAACAATAAGGCTTATAGAATAATACGTTTAAAGGTTCAGTGCAAAAAATTTAGGTGGATCTTTTAGGACAAATAAAATACAGTATACAAAAGCATGTTTTTATTAGTGTATAATCAGCTTAACTATGAATCATTGTGCTTTCGTTGGCTTAGAAACAGCCCTTCCTATCTACACAGAGAGTCCTTCTGCAACAAAGGCAGCATGTTGTGCCACCATTGCTTCTACAATAGCCCAGAAAGGACAGACCAAACACTGGCACTAGAGGGCGCCTTTCATGGTTATACACTGAAGCGGCAGATTGTTGGTGTAGAAAGCAGAAGAATCAGTGGCTGCTGCCAGTGCTGGCTGACCATCTTGTCTTGTGAGAAGGTTAAAAGACCCAAATTTTGACCAGTGAAGGATCATGCTTATTATTTAGCACAAGAAAAAGGAAAAGTTGTGAATCCTCATCATCAAAGAAGCAAAAACATTGAGGTAGCAAAATAAATTGGGACAGGCAATCGCACAAAACCTGAGTACCATCATAGGTTCTACTACATGTGCTTGGTGAGGGAGGGATAATCAGTTGGTTGCAATCTGTAACCTGACCACTAGATGGCACCTAATATTACACACCGCACCTTTAAAAAAGTGAGGAAAAATCAGATTAAGAGAGCCGCGTTAGTCCCACAACAGGGACTAACCTCCACATTTATCCCATCTGTGAAATGAAACACCACATACACACTAGTGCAGACACACACACCAGGGGCCAGTGAGCACACTTGCCCAGAGCAGTGGGAAGCCCTATCCACAGCATCCAGGGAGCAGATTGGAGGTTGGGTGCCTTGCTCAAGGGCACTTCAGTCACGTGCTGTCGGCTCTGGGGATCAAACCAGGGACCTTCCGGTCACAAGGCTGGTTCCCAAACCTCCAACCCATGACTGTCCCTTCTCGGTTTTCCCTTTAAAGTAACCAAAAATATGAATTCATGACACATTTCTGAGCAGCTCTCTGGTAAACCAGAACATTTCCACATGGTGATTTCATGGTGGGACATGGAAAGGGGGGGGGCTTGGGGTTTAGCCACCTTAACCTGCTGCTTGAGTTTTATAAGCAGCTTTTAGAGATTGTAACAAACTCTTCCCGCCAATTTCCCCCTCATATTCCCCTTCACAACCTTATAAACCCGTGCTTGTGAAAACCTGCGGCCTTCCTTTTGCAGCCTGCGGTCCAATTTGTTTGGTATTTAATCTTATTATTGCTACTGTCGTAACTGTTGTTTTCTTCACTGGATGATGCTGTAAAGAAAATCCATTCATGTTTTTACATGGTTTTTAAAGAACACACTGCCGTGGGTGCGTTTAATAGGCGAATCGCCATGCTTAGCTTATTCATTTTGCAGCAAAATCCTGGGAAAGCGGAACTTCAGTCGGGCATGTGTTATAAAGGGAAATTCCATTGATTTTTCAAAATTTCTGCATAATTCAGTGGTTGAGATCATTCAGAGAGAAAGTCGGAATGAAAATCATTCAGAAGGATTGATGTGAAATATCTCATTGTAGAGAAAATTACTCAAGTTGCTTTACAGTGGTGGTGATAGGAACCAAGTGTCACCACGTCCACACAAATATGGCCTTTTTCTTTGCTATCCAAAGCCACCAGTGACCAGTGAGTGTGGATGGTGGTAAAATAGTCCTAAATCTGAAAAAAAGTTTTCTTTGGGGCCTATTTTGCCTCACCACGTGCTGCATGTGTCCCTCTTCAATTAATACTCAATTAATGAAGGTTTGTAAGCCAAAAAATGGCCCTGATAACATTATCATAACATCCTCTATGAGTTGCAGTTAAAATGTTATGCCTTAGTTACCAAGTAACCTTCTAGGAAAAATATTTGAAAAGATACAAATGCCTCTAAAAGCTCCCACAAATATGCCACAAATACACTTATGCATTGTTTCATAACAGTTTTGAAAAAATGTTTAAGCCTAAAATGTGTCATTTGACTTGAAGAAAGAAGGCACTGGGTTTGACTCCCCGGCCGGGTAACCAGGGTCCTTTCTGTGTGGTGTGTGTGTGTGTGTGTGTGTGTGTGTGTGTGTGTTTTCCCTTTGACGGACTGGTGGCCTGTCCAGGGTGTTACCTGCATTCTGCTCAATGAAGACTGAAATAGGCTCCAGCATCCCTGATGACCCAGAAGGATAAGCAGCTTAGATAATATGTGTAAGGTACATGCAGAGCATTTTTAGACAACAAATCTGAGTTGGCAAGTTTCTGTACAATGACCAATTTCACATCAAACCACTCTGAACGACTTCATTTGCATCTCAGCAGCTGAACTATGCAGAAACGTTTAAAAATCCCCTAAAATGAAAACAAAATAACTTTGAACTGAATTTGAAAAGTCAGTCAGTCCTTAAAGGTCTGGATGGGAATTACTGCACACAGCAGGCCAGGTTTTGATCCTTCAGCAGCACTAAGAGTAGTTATGATGTTTTAGCATTTAAAGACCAGATTAAGGCTCTTAGAGTTTATGAGGCTGCGCATGAACCTGCGTGAATAACATGATGAATGGTCCTGAATTTCAAAACTCTTCTGGGACGCTTTGTCCCGGCCTTGCTGCTGTACTTTCAGACGTGTAGTCGTTGATTGATTATTTCCATTGCTATCTGTTTTTGGAGCAGCCATGGGGGGTTGCGTCAGCACATTTTTAACACTCTGTCTTCGGCTGAGCTCCAGTCTGGTGAAGTGTTGATAGCGGAGTGAAGCTGGGAAAATTTAAAGCCCTAGTTTGGCCAGAAATAAAATTTATACAGGTTTCCCCTTCAGCCCAAATGTAGACAGTCAGCCAAGACATGTTCAGGCCTGAAGTTTGCTTCTTTAGTGTTGGAGCTAAGTAAGAAGCTTGTACCCCACTAATTAGCATAGTGCTAACAGCAGGCCTGAATCATCAAACTTGTCTCTTGGTAATTTAGCCACCTGCTAGCTAGTTCTCCTTTTATCACATGGTGCTACCAAGCTGACCAGGTGAGGGCTGGTCTACACTCCTTCTGACACCAATGAAGCTTTTGTCAGTTAACAGATGTCTGTGTTGGCTAGCATCGTACAGATCGATGGCCCTCCAGTCATGGATGGCTGTGGCATCGCCGGCATTGAACTCACAATCTCATGGTAAGGCTGATGCTTTGAGTGCCTATATCATGGAAAGCTTACAGTTGTTACAGTTTCAAAACATACCATTTATAACAATTTTGCATGTTTTATTTGTCTGATGCCACAAAAAATAATTCATTTACATATAGTATATTTCCACAAGTATTCACTTGCCCATCCAAATCATTGAATTCAGGTGTTCCAGTCACTTCCATGGCCACAGGTGTATAAAGCCAAGCCCCTAGGTGTAAAGCGCCGCCACTGGACTCTAGAGCAGTGGAGACGTGTTCTCTGGAGTGACCAATCATGTTGCTCCATCTGGGAGTCCAATGGACGAGTCTGGGTTTGGTGGTTGCCAGGAGACGGTACTTGTCTGACTGCATTGTGCCAAGTTTAAAGTTTGGTGGAGGGGGATTATGGTGTGGGGCTGTTTTTCAGGAGTTGGGCTCGGCCCCTTAGTTCCAGTGAAAGGAACTCTTAATGCTTCAAACCAAGAGATTTTGGACAATTTCATGCACCCAACTTTGTGGGAACAGTTTGGGGACAAAGAGTTGAAGCTGTTATAGCTACAAAGGGTGGGCTGACATCATATTAAACCCTATGGATTAAGAATGGGATGTCACTCAAGTTCATATGCGTGTGAAGCCAGACAAGCAAATATTTTTGGCAAGATAGATAGATAGATAGATAGATGGGGTATGGAGAGAGACAAAAGGGGGTAGATAAATACTAGATAGATAAACAGAGAGAGGAGAGAGAGAAACAGAGACAGAAAGAGATTTAAAAAAAGAGAGAGTAAAGGAAAGATGAGGGAAGATAATAAAAGAGTGCAAATGACCAGGGAAAGAAGAGAGAGAGGGGCAGAGACAGACAGACAGACTAACTGATGCTGACTACTTTTTGAATTCCTGTAATATTGGGGAAAAAAACACCTTAAAAAGTGGCACATTTTATATTTTATGTTCTATGTCTTTTAAATACAACCCTATTTCCAAAAAAGTTGGGACGCTATGCAAAATATAAATAAAAACAAAATGCAATGATGTGCACCCTATATTTAATTCAAAATAGTATAAAAACAACATATCATTTTTATTGTTTTATGAAAAATATTTACCCATTTTGAATTTGATGCCAGCAACATGTTCCAAAACAGTTGGGATGGGGGCAACAAAAGGCTGGTAAAAAAAAAAAAGCTGGTGGTTGATTGGTAATAGATCAGTAACATCACTGGATATAAAAAAGCATCCCAGAGAGGGGGAGTCTTTCAGAAGTAAAGATGAGGAGGGATTCACCACTCTGTGAAAGACTGCATAGGCAAATAATGCAACAGTTCAAGAATAACATTTCTCAACATAAAATAGCAAAGAGCTTTTGCTTTTCATCATCTACAGTACGTAATAACATTAAAAGATTCAGAGAATCTGGAGAAATCTCTGAATGCAAGGGACAAGGCCAAAAATCAGTATTTGCTGGTGGTGATCTTTGGGCCCCCAGGCAGCACTGCATTAAAAACAGACATGATTCTGTAGTGGAAATCCCTGCATGGGCTCAGAAACACTTGTAAAAACCACTGTTTGTGAAAACAGTTCATCACTGCATCTACAAATCCAAGTTAAAACTCTAAAAGCAAAGAAGAAACCAAACATAAACAGGATCCAGGAATGCTGCCACCTTCTCTGGGCCCGAGCTTATTTAAAGTGGACTAAAGTGAAGTGGAAAAGTGTTCTGTGATCCAACAGATCAACAATTGAAATTCTTTTTGATCATGGATGCTGTGTCCTCTGGGCTAAAGAACCCTTGAAGAACTATCTCATTTTTAAAGTGTGTACTAGATGAAGTCACACTAAATCTAAAGAAATTTCATTTCTCTTCTAGAAGTGTGTAGAAATTTCAGTGGACTCTGGTCCTCTGGCTTCTCTCGCTCTGATGGGAGCTGTGGGGAAGCTGGTAGCAGTGATTCATAGTTTTTCCACTTGTCTCACGCTCTGAGCTCTATAGCCTGTAGAAAGGATGAGTGCAGTGGGATGGGGTTTGATAAATGACATCCTCTACCTCTCAGCTCCGGCACAGAGTGCACACAGGTGGCTGCAGAAACCATGTGGTTAAATCCTTAGTTTAACTTCTCTTTAATAACTGCTCTCATAAAGAGGCCAGGCAATGATGAACTGTTATAAATGTGCTCAATTAATCTAAATAAAATCAGTGAAGAAAAGCTTAATGAAAAGTTATAGAGCCATGAATGGAAAAATAGTGGAAACTAAAGGTGTTGGTTAGGTGTTAAGACATCTTTGCATTGTCTTAAATCATAAAATACAAGGGAATTCCTGCTACACTGAAATAAGTGAGCAAGTAAGTAAATAAGCTGATTCTATTCTAGACAGTTATATGCAAAAGTGTAACCAGCCCTGGTCAGAGGACATGTTTTGTTGATTTTTTGCCAATTATTGTGACACTAATTTAACACATCCTCTGTAGAAAACATACGTATATATGGCAGTTATCTGCCAATTTTGAAAAAAAAAAAAAAAAACATAAAATGAAAACTTTTGCACAGGTTGCATGTTATGTTTTGTTTTTTCCTCCATGGCAAAAAAAGGGCATGGAAATATATAGAGGACGTGTTACATACTTTTCACTTGGAACATCAAGAAAACTCATTTGACCAGGGGCACCCAAACTTTTGCACACGACTGTATATCACATCTTTTCAATATTTAAAATGTGCTTCATGCCACAATAACAGTGAAATAATAATAAAAATGAACATAATAAAAATACTACTACTCCTACTACTACTACTACCAAAACGACTACTACAACTAAAAATAATAATAATAACTAGAATGATGCATTTCAGAGCGACACTGAATTTGAGCTGCAGGCCCTGAGACAGTATATGTGAAACAGTGTCTTTAGGCAGAACAGAAGAACAGTAGATGGGTGTGTCAATTTGCTTCCCATGAATTTTTATGGAAAAGCGATGTGTAATTTAATGAAGATGATTACTTTTATGAAAATTCTTGAAAACTGTGGGACAAGTTAGCAGACAAAAATCTGGCAGAAAAACAAGAAAAAAAATATGGTTATATATAGTATATTAATTGGACAACAACAGCGTTATAAAAAATATTTAACAAATAAATAAAATAATAATAACTAGATATGCATTTCTGAAGGAACTGCAAGAGTGATTGAAAAGATCTGCAAGTGTGTGTGTGTTTCTGTGTAGGTGAACAACACCTCTTTAGGTATGTGTCTGTGTGTGTGTGTGTGTGTGTCTGTGTGTGTGTGTGGTGTGTGTGTCTGTGTGTGTGTGGTCTGTGTGAGATGGAGAGATGTATGTGTTTCTGTCACTCTGTTATTATGCAGCTCTTAGTGGAGAAGCCTTGTTTGAGTCTGATTGTACCCTCTGAACAAACAGTCATAACCCGGGAAATGTTTACCCTATCATTTAACCGGACAGATGGTGTGAGATAAGCCCCCTTGAGGATTATTTTGGTGTAATGTTGTCTGTAGAAAATGTCTGAGTTATGACAAGTTAAACACAGAGAAAATCAGAGAAATAAGCAGATTTTGAGAAATTTACATGGGAGTGAATGGGGCAGTTTTCTGTGCCTAGTGCCAAACAAATGCTCATAACTCTGAAGTTAATTGATAAAATGCTGAGATATTTTGAGATTTCAGAAAGGACATGTTTCTCTACGATTTGAAACTGAAATAATGTTTCTAGGTGAAAGTTTAAGGATTTTAAAGCAGATTCCCTGTGTGACGTCTGTGTCTGCGACTGAGTGGCCTGCTGTGACGTCATCGATGTCAGCTAGAATCTGAAGTTCTGAACATTCATTCTTATGGGAGGTTTTTAATTTTTATTTATTTTATTAAAAACTACCAATGCGATCAACTCAAGTCACAGCGCCGAGACCTTCGAAACGCAGTTTGAACAGAGTCTGTACGTTAAGCGGTTCAGGCTGTATTAATCGCAGAAATGTGTGGAAGAAGAATAAGAAGTAGGAAAGATAACAATAGAGATAACAATAGAGATAACAATAGAGTACTTTTTCATGCTCTCTAATAATGTTTTCTAAACAGTGGACTGGCCACTCCTGTCCACTGTCCTCAACATCACTGAATTTATAAGGTATTACTTGGATTGTGAAAGACAGAAAACACAACCAACTTCTAAGACTGAACTTTGGAGGTGTGGAAAAATGTCATCTGGAGATTTATTTGAATGACTGACACCGAAAAACAAAACTTATATAACTTATATATAACAAATAAATAAATTTTGGCTGGAAATGAAATAAAGGGTGGTCTCGACTTTTTCACTGAGCTGTACATAGCTGGAAAATTCCCAGACCCTTCATGAATCTCACTTTTACTCACTAACAGCCACCGACTTATACTCATTTATTATGAAATAAATTACATTTGCTCAGTATCTGATACCGGTGTAGTAAAATACAGACTGAAGATTACGTCAAAGATATGATTCCAGTAGAACCTCGATGTAGATTTTTGGTCCAGATATGCTTGTAACAGCGTGTTTTGCATTTCATGCCACAACTGCGACTCTGAGAGAAAATCCAGATGTTGCTTGTGCTACGTTCAATCAGCTCAGTCCGCACACGACGACTGTGGAGACCTCTCAGGCTACTGCAGGACAAAGCAGAGACTTCACTCCCGAGACACGCATAATAATACAGCCGAATTACGCTCCATCGATCATATGTAAGATTATACAGACCCATTAAAATATAATATAGAGGCAGAGATCTTCATTTGTTTGGGCTGTCGGGAGAATGGCAAGTCAAATATATGATACTTGATGTACATTAAGAGAAGTGGAATGATTTCTAGCCTTCTTAATGTTCAGGATAAAGTACTTACCATCAGGCCTTTGACTGAGGCCTTCAGCATTAAACAAAGATGTGAGGGTAAAGTAGCGTAAAAGAAAGTTAGCTTGTTGTTTCTTTCCAGTTTCTAGACCTGCTACACTGAAAAGGAATGGTTGAACCTAAGTGTCCACTCTAACATATATAAAAGCTTTTAAATGAACTAAATTAAAGTTATCAGTCTTGATTCTCATGATTCAGCTCCACTTTGACTGTCAACTGATTCAGACTTGTCAACCAAAGTCAGATATTAACCCTAAAACTGCTTCACTTGGTAAAGGAACAAATTCATTCTATTGTTTCAATGAAGTCCACTTATAATTATTGTGTGGTTTTGTTTTGCAAAAGAAATCAGAATTTGATGTATTTCCCTCCCATTTTTACCATCCAAAGTTATTTACTTTTTTATTGCATATTTAATACTCATGCAGTTGTATGAAAAAATGTATAATTACATATTTTGTTGATCGTCTTTGCAGAACAAACTTATTAAAAAAATAAATTAAAAACTTATTAAATAATCAGGCAGTTTTCTGCAATTTTTTCTGTATAAGTGTAACCTATTGAAAAAAAAAATAATTTGAAAGTACAGACCAAATTTTCATTTAATTTTTAGATTTATTTTTCCCCCAATATGTTACATTCAGCAAAAAAACAAAAAGCAAAAATAAAACACAACAACATAAAAAACAGTAAATTTGCATTTGAAATCTGCAAAAGTGTGTTCTCCAATGGGCTTATTTGATGTGTACTTACATTATATGGGACACTGTATTGGGGCACCTCTCCTTAATATTAAGTTCAAATGTTTCAGCCAAATGTTTTGCAGTCTCGATAGACAAACACGGGCAGTAATGGGTCGCACTGATGAGCTCAGTGACTTCAAACACAGCACTGTCATAGGATGCCACCTCTGCCACAAGTCAGTGTGTGAAATATTTGTCCTGCTAGATCTGCCCCAGACAACTGTAAGTGCTATTATTGTGAAAAGGAAGCATCTAGGAGCAGCAACAACTTAGCCTTAAACTCACCAAGTGCTGAAGTGCACACTGTCTATCCTCTGTTGAATCACTCACTAAAGAGTGCCACTGGAAGCAACATCAGCAAAAGAACTGTGTGTTAGGAGTGTCAAGAAATGGGTTTCCATGGGTGAGCCGCTAAACACAAGAAACTTAAGATCACAAAGCCAAGCATTGGATGGAGTGGTGTAAAGTGCTGCCACTGGAAACACGTCTCTGGAGTGATGAATCACACTTCTCTATCTGTCATTCTGATGGAAGAGTCTGGGTTGCAAGAAAGCCAGAAGAACATTACTTGCCAGACTGCATTTTGCCAACTCTAAAGTTTGTTGGAGGAGGGATAATGAGCTGGGGTTGTTTTTCAGGGGTTGGCTTAGAACCTTTAGTTCCAGTGAAGGAAAGTTCTAATGCACAAAATAAGGTCCTTAAAGTTAGGCTGGGTGAGTTTGGTGCAGAAGAACTTGACATCTTTGGGATGAACTAGAACAGAGATTGTGAGCCAGGCCCTCTCATCCAACATCAATGTTTAACCTCACACACGCTCTCCAGGATGAACGGGCAAAAATTCCCACAGACACTCTCCAAAATCTTGTAGAACACTTCCCAGAAGAATGGAAGCTGTTACAGCTTAAGGGGGACCAACTCCATATTAAGTCTATGGATTTAGAATGGTACATCATAAAAGCTGTTGTGAATGTATAAGTAACTGACATTCTTTTCTAATTGCTTTTGTTCTCTGCCTTATTCAAAAAGCAGTCCAGTGTTGTTCCATCCAAACAGAACCCATGTTAGCCGTGTCCAGCTTCCTGTCCTTCTTCCTCAACAGCTGTTCAGACTTCAGGTTCCAGTCTGAAACTTTTCAACCTCTAAACACTCTGTTTTTCAGATGTTGGTGGGATTTTTCCGGTTGTCCTCCCTGATCCTGCGCACCTGCAACGTATGGCAGATGGTGTTTCACCAAAGCAAGGACTAAATCAGCACAAGCTGTACTGTAAGAGTAAATATCAGCCTGCCTGCAAATTCAGTGTCATGCTGTCTTCTGTCCTTGTAGCTCACATGTTTCAGTTTATAGAAGCATTTTGAATACAGCTTTTACTTTCCTTAGCCGAGGGGTGAATATTGTCTCATTGGAACATTGTCTTTGACTGCCAGTGATCCTTCAATGGAAACACAACTATTGTTATTGTAAGTGCCAACTTGAAGACAGAGCCTTAGTAAAAAGGATGTTTGGCAGATTTCAGTCAGAGCAGGACCTTAGAGGATCCAATTCCAAATCAAACCCAAGACAGAAAGCCAGTAAATCAGAGCTTGGAGCTCTGGATGTTAGTCCAGAAAAATAAAGATCTCGATGAAGAAACAGCTCCTGTTTACTGAGTCTTGCTGTTTCTCTTCGCTAAGCCCCATTAGATAATTAGATCATTTATAAATTTGATAATTTTCCCCATAAATTAATTATTTAATCTTTCTCCAAATATGTACAACATGTCTAAAAGGAGAACACAAAAAGGTCTTAAAGGTTCCATGACCAAAAAAACCCCAAAAAACAATCCTGTGCTCCCGTGGCAGCCTAGAGTGACAGAAGGATCATGATAACTCTTGAACACCAGGGGGCCCTAAGCAACACACCCCCACCCACCTCAACTATACTATATGTAGATAGATAGATTCCTCATTTCCAAACCTCATTTCCAAAAAACAACGCTGCGCAAAATGTAAATAAAACAAGATGCAATGATGCGCAAATCATTTAAACCCCTATATGTAAGTGAAAACAGTACAAAGACAACAAATCAAATGTTGAAACTGAGAAATTTTATTGTTTTTTTTTTTTTTGTATTGGCCCACTTTGAATTTGATGCCAACTACACATTACAAAAAAAGTTGGGCTGGGGGCAATAAAAGTCGTGTAATGTTAAAAACACCTGGTGATTGATTGGCAACAGGTCAGTAACATGATTGGGTATAAAAAAGCATCTCAGTGAGGCTGAGTCTTCTCTGGGCTTGAGCTCATTTAAATTGGACTGAGGCAAAGTGGAAAATTGCCCTGTGGTCTAACAAATCAAAAAGGCTCAGGACCACTCAGCTTGTTGTCAGTGCACAGTTCAAAAGCTAGTATTCATGAGGGTTTAGGGGCGCGTAAGTGCACATGGCATAGTTGTGAAGGCACCATTAACACTGAATGATATATACATGTTTTGGCAACATATGCTGCCATCCAGATGACGTCTTTTTCAGGGAAGGCCTTGATTATTTCAGCAAGACAATGTAAAACCTCATTCTGCATGTGTTATAGCAGTATTGCTCTGTATTAAAAGAGTCTGAGTGCTAGACGGACCTGCCTGCAGTCCCGATCTGTCACTACTGAAAACATCTGGTGCATTATGCAATGAAAAATATGATAAAGGAGACCCCAAAGTACTGAACAGTTGAAATCCTATATCAACGAAGAATGGGAAACATTTCACTTTTAAAACTACAGTAATTGGTCTCTTCAGTTCTTAAATGCTTACAGAGTGCTGTTAAGAACGAGAAGAGGTGATGAAACGCAGTGGTAAACATGCCCCTTTCATTAATTAAATTAAATTGTAAACTAACAAAGTAAATAAATGCAAATAAAACAAGTTGCATTGTATGCTGAAGTGCTGTGGGCTCCATTTTCTTAATATTTTTGAAAGTCCTCAATGCTGTCTTTTATTTCCCCACCAAGCTCCAGTATGTGAAGATGTCTGGAAAAATGTTTTTAAATGTTGCAGATGCTGAGTTGAGTGATGATACACTGACTCTAAAAATGCCTGACAAGTATCATCCCAGAACAAGAAATTTCAGTCATAGCATCACTTAGCGCCATGTGGCAGAGCGCTGCAATAAACACCTGGTCAGTTTCACGTTTACACGTATAAATTTAATTAAATAGACCTTTCAACATTAAGATTTGGTATCAGTTTAAGACCTGTTCACAAGCTCAGTGCTCACTGAGACTAGCCTAGAAACGCCAGCTGGGGTAACATGTTATCTATTCAGAGGCTTTCTCTGTTACATTTCAAGCCTCACACTTATTTTCCCACATTGGGTTAAATACTACTTATGACTTATCTACCAAAACCATGGACATTTGAAGCTTATCAGAGTATTCAAGTAACACTGGGCCTCATTTACCAATATCTATCCTTTTTTTTCTTAAATTTGCTCTTGTGGAATGTTCTAAGAAAAATTGTACTTCAGATTCATGACGTGTTCTTCAACCGCAGAACTGTTCCCACCTCTGTGGTCTTGAGTGTGTAGATTCCTTTCCTACCTAAGAAGAAAAACCAAAGAAGAAAACATTTTTGAATGTCAGAATCTTCGTAAAAACCGCGCAAGTAGGATTTTTAGAAGAAGTTTTTCTTAAGAACGTTAGTGAATGAGGCCCAGTGTCCTGCACTTTGAATGCTGTTATGCAGAGAAACTCAAATTCAAAGCCTGACACTAAATATTAGTAGGGCTTTCTAGCCTGCTCACTATCTGCAAAGTTGATCAGCCCAAATGTAATTGCTGATGAAGTACGTTACATCATAAAATTAGGTAGGTAACTTGTTTGGCAGTTGTGGCCTACATGCTGAACAGCTGATGTCATGAAGTAAAGTTTTAGATTTACATTGATGCGGCGTCATTTAAATGCTGTAGCATGAATGTAGCAGTATTTCGATTTTGTCTGCTGAACTATCTCATAATTCAGGTTAAGTGACATTCAGACAGAACAAAGCGCATCGGCTTTGGAACATTCTTGTTTACCACAGGCAATTTCTGAACATGCCATTCATTTTTCTCATTGAGAAAACCAGCCTGGACCCAGAGGGCCTAAACGGGAATACAGAGTGATACATGACTTCAGTGGCCTATTGGGACACTGCATTTCCCAACAGTACACTAAACTGGACCTTTTCAGCCCAAGCGAGCATTCCTTTCTCTTCTCGATTTCACTACTAAATAAATGGAGTCACTTTTGTTTACGACTACATGCTTGGATGGGGGAGTTGGACGTGTCCAGTACTGCTGAGTGGTGACCCATCACTTATCAAGCTCGCATTTCTGCAATAAATGTCAGACAAAGGGGAAAACACACGCGCCAGACTTGCATCACAGGCATTCGCCGGCTGTATGTCTTTCTCTGACAGATCTGGATGAAGGAGTCACCCCTGAGACATTAGTGAAACCGATAGCTACCCAAACGCAGGAAGTGCTTCTGTCCATCTCAGAGATGCTAATTCATCATTGTCTCTGGCTTTATCGGAAGGGCTGGAGTTGTGTAATATTTGGGATACGGAGCCTGGATTCCTCCACGAAGTCCACCCACACGCACAGCTGTAAAACATTTACGGCCAGTTTATTCAAATAGAATAAACAGATCATAAATATTTTCTTCACTTTCCTTTAAAAAAAAACAACTTTATAAATTTCAAAGCCTCAAGAATTCGTGAAATGGTAAATAGCATCAGTCGACCTCCTATAATATCCCACATTTTACAGTTATTTAGAGGTGCTGGTGGAAAGCTTGACTCTCTCTCTCTCTCTCTCTCTCTCTCTCTCTCTCCCTCTCTCGGTCTCTCTCTTTTTTAGCCAGTACCTCTACTTTCCCACCAGGACTTTAACTCACCTTCATCATCTGATGAAGCTGCAAATGATGATATTAAAATGTGCAATTATTCAAGACCACTCTTCATTTTTTTTACTTTGGCCCAATTCCATTTCACCCCTTGCCCCAACCACTGAACCCTTAGCCCTCTGCTTTGCGCGTTCATGTCTAGGGGTATGGTGTCCCATTTTTTGTTGACACAGAGGGGTGTCGAAGTGTTAGGGCTACATAACAGAGTATTATGTGAAAAAAATTAAAAATGACAACATGCCTGCATAAGAGACCAGAGAAACCTACAAATGTGAGAATTTTTCTCTGTTAAAAAATGACAATAACCACTGGATTATCTTAGTTTAATGTCGTTTCAATATATTCTGGTCATTTTCTTCGTAACAAGCATAAAAAATTGCGGTAACACTTCACAATACTGTTTCGTTTACTGTTTTAGCGAGTAACTAATCAGGAACAAATAAGAAGTTTAATTGAGATTAAGTGTTAATGGTCTTTTCCGGTCTTTTCAGGAGATTCACTTCCAGTTCCTCAAAGAATCTGCAGACACACCTCCAAAGTTCAGTCTTAGAAGTTGGTTGTATTTTATGCATCTCATGATCCAAGTAATCCCAATCAAATCAGTGATGTTGAGGACTGGACTCCATGGTCTGTAGAACATCGGCAGCTTCAGTGTTTGATGTGAATATTTCCTTTTCACACTGGCTGTGTTTACACACACACACACACACACACACACACACACACACGCACACACACACACACATCTTCTAAGCCGCTTCTCCCTCAGGGTCGCGGGGGGTTGGGCTATGTTTACATGCAAAGACCATTTTGGACCATCTGATTGAACATTGAATTCTGATTATAGATGAAGACTGAGGTGTTTATATGCTCAGTCTACTCAACAATCTGCTAGAAAACTTCTGTTTACATGCTCGCTATAAGAAATCCGATCCAAAATCACACCACGCATGTGTAGAGAACCACTTAGTGTAGACATTACCATGACAACGAGCTTCACATGAGTCCTGTCAGAGTGAACCTATTCCGATTGAAGTGTTCATATGGACGTATTGTATTTCGATTGAGCTATTAGTTGGATTATTAACAGATTATGAGAATGCATGTAAACATGGCTTGTGAGGGCTTATTGACAGCTACACATTCTTTCAGACCCATAGTGCTGAATTGTCAGATCTGTTTGAATCAGATCTGAAGAGCCTTGATTTTCTATTTTCTCTTTGTAGCTTTAATCATTTTTTAACTTAAGTTTTTTTTCACTCATTTTCCTGTGATCCTTCCATTCCTTATGCACGAATGGCAACATGCATCTCTGGAGCTGCATGAGGCTTTTTTACTGCCCTGTTGTGGGGCAGTAGAATTGGATCTTTAGGTAAAAATGCTATAAAATAAAGCTCTGCTGATCGTTCTAATGCAGATTTAACAATAAATGGTCCTACACACTGGAATTAATCTAGAACTGCTACTTCTCCCTTTAACCATGAAGTTTGGCGCACAGACTGCTGGTCACCATAGCAATGCAGACAACAGTCTCGTGTAACTAGTAGCTAACAAAAAGGCAAAGAGAAAGATTTCAGATGAACATTGATAATTTGGAGACAAACAGATTTTCATTTATAATCACTCCAGATGGTTTCCTGATAACTTTAATCTGCAATGAAAAACTGATAAACCCTAAAAAGTCGGGAAGCTGAATTCAGCCTCTTGTTTGTTTGTTATTTTTGTCCTGCCCAACATCTGTCCTTAATCCATAGGGTTTAATATGATGTCGGCCCACCCTTTGCAGCTATAACAGCTTTAACTCTTCTGGGAAGGCTTTCCACATGGTTTAGGAATGTGTTTATGGGAATTTTTGACCGTTCTTCCAGAAGCGCATATGTGTGGACAGACACTGATGTTGGACGAGAAGGCCTGGCTCACAGTCTCTGCTCTAATTCATCCCAAAAGTGTTCTATTGGGTTGAGGTCAGGACACTGTGCAGGCCAGTCAAGTTCTTCCACACCAAACTCATCCGTGTCTTTATGGACCTGCTTTGTGCACTGGTGCACAGTCATGTTGGAACAGGAAGGGGTCGTCTCCAAACTGTTCCCACAAAGTTGGGAGCATGAAATTGTCCAAAATCTCTTGGCGCTGAAGCATTAAGAGTTCCTTTCACTGAACTAAGGGGCCGAGCCCAACTCCTGAAAAACAACCCCACACCATGATCCCACCTCCACCAAACTTTACACTTGGTTAAATGCAGTAAGACAAGTACCGTGCTCCTGGCAACCGCCAAACCCAGACTCATCCATTGGATTGCCAGACAGAGAAGTGTGATTGGTCACTCCAGAGAACACGTCTCCACTGCTCTAGAGTCTAGGGGCTTGGCTTTATACACCTGTGGCTATGGAAGTTATTGAAACACCTGAATTCAGTGATTTGGATGGGTATATTTCGCAATATAGTGTATGTCAGAATGCTGTTCATAGACTTCAGTTCAGCATTCAAAACCATCATTCCTCAGCAGCTGATCAAAAAACTGCCTGCTGGGCCTGAATGCCTCCCTCTGTAACCTGGATTTCCTGACTCATAATCCTCAGTTAGTCAAAATCGATAACATCTCCAGCACCACCATACTGAACACTGGTGCCCCTCGGGGCTGTGCGTTTAGTCCACTGCTGTTCACTCTACTGACTCACCACTGTACTGCAAAGTCCAGCCCAAACCACATCATCAAGTTTGTTGATGAAATGACTGTGGTGGGTCTGATCAGCAATGATGATGATTCAGCGTATAGAGAGAAGGTACAGCAGCTAACGGACTGGTGCAGAACCAGCAACCTGTCTCTAAGTGTAGACATAACCAAGGAGATGGTTGCTGACTTCCGAAAAGTGCGAAGTGTCCACCCCTCACTGAACATCACTGGCTCTACTGTGGAGATCATTAGGAGCACCAAGTTCCTTGGTGTCCACATCACAAAGAACCTCACCTGGACCCTCAACACCGACTCCATAGCCAAGACAGCCCAGCAACGCCTCTACTTCCTGCGGAGACTGAGGAAGGCTCATCTCCCCCCTTCCATCCTCACCATGTTCTACAGGGGAACTGTGGTCAGCATCCTGAGCAGCTGCATCATCGCCTGGTTTGGGAATTGCACTGCCTCGGACCACAAGACCCTACCTATATAATAAGGACAGCTGAGAAATCATTGGGGTCTCTGTCCCCTCCATCATGGACATCTACACCACACGCTGCATCCACAAAGCCACCAGCACTGTGGACGACCCCATCCATCCCTCACACAGACTTTTTTTCACTGGCAGTAGGTACCGGAGCATCCGGACAGTGCCACCACTGTCAGACTCTGCAACAGCTTCCTTCCTCAAGTGATCAAGTTTTTGAACTCACAATGATTGAACTGAAGGCCCCCCCTTACACACACACACACACACACACACACACACACTCACACACACACACACTCTTCACTCCTCTTTTGATCTGTAACTCTCCTGCTAATACAGTGTTTACACTTTGTTTACTGTGTATATCCTACCTCAGTAACTGCTGTGTTTATGTATGTTTTCTGACTGCATTTACTCACAGATCACAGCATGTCAAATAATCTTTGCACCTTATTCCACACCCCTGCCTCATGCTCAGAAATGAGAGCTGTGTTGGCGCTGTACTGTCCTGTCTGTTTACTGTGTCTAATGTCTGTTTAATTTATTATATTTTTTGCACACTTACGTCTGCACATTGGACTTTGTACTGTTTATTTTCTTCCTTGTTGCACCGTGTCGTTCCTTGGAGGAACAAAATTTCACTCCACTGTGCACTTGTACGTAGATGGAATGACAACAAAAGCCTCTTGACTCTTGACTTGACTCTTTAGGCGATACTAGTAACGCATACTGAGACATATTTACAGCCAAGATGGTAAAGTGGACAAGGTGCTTTGATATTTGTCGAAAGGACACAACAGCTTTTCTTAACACTTGGGTTGCCGACCCCACTCATGCAAGTGGATTATATCATAACTAAGCTCCTCATATTGGACTGGAAATGAAATAAATGACAGGTAGTCTCTGATTTTTTCACAGCTCTAAATGTGCACTTTAAAGGACGTCATCAACACAGTCGTTCTGTCTTATGTAAAGTCTGAAGGCCTGGTGTGTAAAGGCTTTTATGTGTGTGCGTGTGTTTGAGCACTCACTGCATTCACAGCTGGCTTTGCCCACAGCCCTCTATGGGAAACACATTTATCAGGGCTAAAGTTGAAATTGACAAGAAACCGAAATAAAACCCCAGAAACCCAAGCTGGACAAACTGAGCAGGGCGAAACCGTGGGAACCGAAGCAGTCTGGTTAGTGTGGTTGGTGATAATGAACCGAAGGCCTGCCATTTCTACAACTGTGGTCCTTTAATAATGCTGCTTTGTGTATTTATTCAAGTGGGACTGAAACAAAAGAAGAAACAAAAAAAAGGATTTTTTTTTACTTCGTCATGTTTGGTGAGGAGGAGTAGGCTGGTATGTGTGAGGTTGGGGTTATGTGTGATTTGGTTATGGGGTTTTGGGTTTTTCTCACACATCATGGACAGAACTGTGAGGGTGTGACCAAGCAGACGCAAGGAGGACAGTCAAAAAAGACATTTACCGTCTTCTAGTGAGTTTCTAATGACTCGGCAAAAGCAAAACCTATCCACATGTCATTTCTGGACGAAAATAAGCAATAAAAAAATCAACTTGTGGTGCATAAAGTAGATTTTGCCTTTTCAGTAGAAAACAGACTTTGGGCCTTTCCATAAATGAATAATTCTAGCATTAAAAATGTTAATGTGGCTAAGAATAAAAGCTAGGATTGTAACTCCAGGGAGGTGAAGCATGTGCTGAGAGAAGCGAGATGTATTAGGGGCAAATCCATTATCAGGGTCTAGACAGTCCAGGGTCAGAGAGCCAACGCGGACAGAACGAGGGACAGGTATTACAAAAAGGAAAACAGGCTAAACGACAGAGGCCAGCAGAACGAACACCAAACAATACAATACAAAAACCAGCAAACTCACAGGGGAAAACACAGGGCTTAAATACAGGCACAGGTTAACAAGACACAGGTGGTTAACAAGAAACAGGTGAGGACCAATCGGAGTCTACCAGGGTGGAGTCTAAAAACAAGGGGGCAGGACAGGGAAGAATCAAAACAAGGAAGCAAAACAAAAGCACATGGAGGACTGGGAGGGGCCAGTCGTGACAAGGAGTTAATCTGTATTATGTTAAGTAATCCTATCATTTACCTTGGCTATCGTTTATAAACACGGACCAACCTGATGAAACAACACAAGGACTGTTAAATAACCACAACACATAAAGGAGAGACATGTTAGCTTCCTGCTGCAGCCGCTTCCTCTGGACATGTCTCTCACATTTAGGTAATACAGGAGTTACAAGAGACATTTGAGTTCAGTTCCTCATGAATGAGGCACTAATAAACTACAGTACGTAAGGTTGAAGAGCGGCTAATTTTATTTAGTGCTAGTCTGAAGATTGCCTGGGGATGTTATTACGGTGGTTTTATTGAGATATGAAGCGGAATCTTCTCTATGAGGAGTTTTATGTGGGAATCAGTAACTCAAACTTCATTAAAACCCTTTATTGAATTCTGTTAATGATGATGAATGAAAAATATATCACATGACCTTGTGTCAGACTGCAACACTGTTTTTTAGTTGTTATAGTCTATGACATGTATTTATTATGTAAATCATTGCATAATATGGACATCATGCAAATTGAATAATAATAATAATAATTATTATTATTATTATTATTATTATTATTATTATTATTATAAACCACCTTGTGGACATAGATCTGTGCTGTGAGCTTGACTTGGACGACAACACTGTCAAAGTTAAAATATACTTAGTGACAAGTAATTATTGCACTAACCTATTTAATTGTGCATCATGTATATTTCCTCGTATCTCAGACAACAGCGAACTCTCTCTGTCTCTCTCTCTCTCTCTATAGATAGATAGATAGATAGATAGATAGATAGATAGATAGATAGATAGATAGATAGATAGAGAAAAAATAAAAGCATAAAATATAGAAATCAAGCAAATTAAGTGATAATAATAATTATTAATGACATTTGCAACACACAAAACCGTGTTACACTAAATGGGCAAATTAACAGACATAATCATCTGGAATATAAAAAGATAAAATGAAATGTGATAAAATAAATACATGGACAACTAACCAACTAACTAAATAAATAAATGGATAACTAAATAACTAAATAAATACATGGATAACTAAGTAATGAACTACATAAATAAATGGATAACTAACTTAGTAAATAAGTGCATAATTAACTAATTAACTAACTAAATACATAAATAAATGGATAAATAACTAATTCACTAACTAAATAAATGGATAACTAAATAAATAAATGAATGAATAACTGACTAAATAAATAAATAAATGAATGAATAACTGACTAAATAAATAAATAAATGAATGAATAACTGACTAAATAAATAAATAAATGGATAACTAACTAAATAAGTAAATAAAAAAATAGCTAACTAAGTAACTAAATAAATAAATGGATGACGAACTAAATAAATTAATAAATGGATAGCTAAATAAATAAATAAATAAATAAATAAATGGATAACTAAATCAATAAAAAAATGGATAACTAACTAAATAAATTAATTAAAAAATGGATAATTACCTAAATAAATAAATACATGGATAGCTGAATAAATAAATAAATGGATACGTAAATAAATAAATAAATGGATAAGTAAATAAATAAATGGATAACTAACTGAATAAAAAATAAATAAATTGATAACTAACTAAATAAACATATCATAATGAAAACCACACCCTTGTCCTGCAGAGCTCCAGATATTTGCCATTTTAATGGATGCCGTCCAACGTGCCATTTCTGTTTCAGAGAGCAACTTTTTTGGAAATAAATTGGAAAATTGGTTGTGATGAATAACATGTTTATCAAATTAAATAAAATTAAATAATAATATTCAAGAGCAGCACCAGAATTAAATAGCAAGCACAATGAAATGAAAAAATGTTTTCACTCAAACTGAAAAAAGATGATGCTTCAAGAGTTCTTTAGGAAGGAAAATGGTTCTACGACGAACCATGAACACTCAGAGAACCCTTTGCATGGCTAAGGGTTCTTTGCGTTGTGATTCCGTTCTTCAGATTGATGGGGAATGTGTTGTAGGTGGTTCTATATAGAACAATGAATATTTTTCTTTATAGCACCATAAAAGGCTCTTCTTTTATTACAGTGTCTCTTTTCTATCAAGCCTGTAACAAAGGATGAATGTTGTGTGCTATCTAGAACCCTTTTCAAATATGTTCTATATATAGATCCAGCTACAGCACGTTCTCCACCAAAAAGGGCACCAAAAAAAGGTTCTTGTTTTGTTACTAGCTTGGCATCATAATAATAGAAGAACCATTTTTAATGCTATATAGATACATTTTTTTAAAAATCTCTATGTAGAACCTTCTACCGCACATTCTCCATCAATCTGAAGAACCTTTTCATGACGCAGAGAACCCTTAATCATGCAAAGGGTTCTGTGAAAGTTCATGGTTCTACACAGAACCATTTTCTTCACTAAAGAACTGGTAAAGAACCATCTTATGTGAGTGAACTTAGCTGAGAGCAGAAAAGAGACAAAGATCCAATCAGAAAACGAGAGAAGCTCTGATTCACTTCCCTCCTGACAAAACGCCAGTGGTGAACAGTAACTGAGTCAATGTAATTCGTTACTGTACTTAAGTACTTTACTGTGTATCTGTACTTTACTGAAGTATTTTTACTTTTTACTTTCACTCCACTACATTTCAGAGTCTAATATCTGAGAAATCTGTCGTTCCTTTTGGTTTCTGTGTGTATAAAAACGTCACATGTCAAAACGAAAGAAGCGCAAAGCCAGAGCACCAATCAGGGCCCAGCGGTCACTTTGTTTAGAGCTGGTTTTGACCTGTTGGTCATACCGACCCAGTGCAGCACGCGGTTCAACGTCAGCGCAGCAGCGTAAAACTTTGGGAGAGTCTGTTCAACATAAATGATGAACTAACCTAACTTTGTGTAAATAGAGCTCAATATAGAAATATGTCCACATATGCAGTCGAGACTGACGCGGCTTTTTACTGAATTTCTACAAACACCATTTCATTTTATAGTAAATGAGTTTGGGCTGGTTTATGTTTATGAACAGACGCCTACAGATCAACATAGTAAAGGAGCTCATCTGTGATCCTGAGTTTAAAGCCAGTTTTTATTCAACTTAAACTTGGAACTAAGTTGTAAATAAATCTGAAACTGAAACTTTGCTTGTGTGTAAAAAGTGATTTCAGAGCCACTCGGTTCTCCCTGATGGAAACTGTTTACCTTCAGTGTTTTGTGCTTCTGATCATTTTAATAGACGTCAGCGTCACTAATTAATGACGTTCTATTAAAAGACTGGTTTACCAAGAGAGACGCTGGAGGACTTTCACCTGAAATGAGTTCATGAAGCCAGTCTGGTTATAAAAATGATAACAGGACATCAGAGCCAGAATTACTCTTTTAGTACTTTTACTTTATACTTAAGTACATTTGAAGGTAAATACTTCAGTACTTTTACTCAAGTGGAGGTCTAAAGGGAGGAACTTCTACTTTTACTGGAGGAATATTTTACCTTAAGGGTCTCTACTTTAACTCAAGTACATGACTTGTGCACTTCGTCCACTGTAAAACGCCACCTGCGTCGGTCAGTTTTGACCAGAGAGAATCACAGATAAACTTTATTAAAAGTCTCTTTAGGCCTGTTGGGGATGGAGAACGTGTAAGTAGTCCAGCCCTCTTCCAGTCCGTGTCTGAGAACCTCCCTCTTGGGGTGATTTGATGTCTGGACTGACTGTATGTCCGAATGCATTTCGCTCATTAGCGCCCCCAGCGGCCGCCGTGTGCCGCTGCAGCGCGCTCGGTGACGTCACTGCTCCCTGATCAGCTGCCGGGGATGCGGAGTTTCAGCAAAACTTCAGCGGGAGCTCCAGCACGCGGACACCCAGCGCTCGGGCTCCATCTCTACGCGATCTAATTAAGCTCTAATTAATGTCTAATTAACGTTCTAATTAACCGCATTAAACGCTCGCGCGCCGACGTCATGTCCCGCTTTGCTCGCGCGCCCCTCGCGCGCTGTCTCGTGTTCTTCGGAGTGTTTTTGCTTCGCACGTGCTTCTCCAGCGGCGACAGGTAAGAGCTGACAGAGTCTGATTAAACCTGCTGTACCGCTCCTGAGCTTGAAGGGCGACTCCACCGACTTCCCAAAATTTGTATAGAACTCAACAGCCGAGATTCAAGGTCATTCAGAGCGCTTTGGTGTGAAATCCTGTGTTCACAGTGATGGTGATGGGAACCAGACGTCCACCTTTAAAAGCTCCCTCACACATCTGGTTATGAATACACTGCCTGATGACTGACACGTTGTTTTTTTTTATGATTAAAATTTGGCTTAAATATCCATTTCTTGGAATCCCTTCATGGGAGAGAGGGACACACAGGGCGTTATGTGGCAAAATAGTCCCCATCATTTTCAGATTTCAGATGACTCTAGTACCATCATTGGTATCACATATAAAAGCTCAGAGGACACTTGGGAGGTTCTCTGGGGGGTTTTGGACAGCACATAAAGTGGCTATAGTTGTGTTGTTGTCATGGCGACCCCTGGTTCCCATCACCACCACTGTAAGTAAGTGAGTCTCTTCAATCAGCCATTTCACCCCAAACCACACCAAATGAGTTTGTTTACGTCTCAGTGACTGGGTTGTTCAGAAATTTTGTAAGATTGGTGGAATTCCCCTTCAGCCTTTGTCTGATGTAAGAGCAGAATAAGGGACAGTAGGTGCTGTGTGTGTTGAGACGTGCGAGTTCTGATGCTTCTGAGGGGTTTTATTCTCCTGATTAGAGTGATGGCGCTTTTATCAGAGGCAGGTTTTATGTTTGCGGTATTTCCTCTACTAATCTGCTGCCCAAGTCGTGGGAACAGACTCTCAGTTCTGCATGACTAACACTTTGACGTTAGAGGCTTAAACCTCTGAGAGATACTGACCTTAAAGGGAAATTCCACCCATATTTTGAAGACGTCCGCATAATACAAATGCTAAGATGGTGGCGATAGGAACCGGACGTCTGAGGAGTCTAATGCCTCTGAAAGCTCCCTCAGAGAAAGTTGGGACGTGAAATAATCGGCATTGCACTGCTGGATGTCTGTGTGCCACTGGGGAGCTTTTGGCCCAAGATGGATTTTACATTTGGGAGGTACGTGCAGGACGTTGTGAGGCAAAATAGTTCCCAAAATAAACATTTTATTTTCAGATCTATCACGATTTTAGCCTCATCAACATCGAATATAAGTAAAAAAACAAAAAAAAAACAGAAGTAGGTTATAAGACGGGTAATGTGGTGTGGGCTAGCTGGTGGTTTTGGATTGTAATAATAATTACAGTGTAATCTGTTCACAGTGGTGGTGATAGGAACCAGACGTCCACCTGTAAAAATTCAAATATATTTTAGTCCGTTTATCTTAATCATGGTGGAGAGGACTCTTTGAGTTTCTCTGGAATGAACCATTTCACATCAAACCCCTCTGAACGACTTTGTTTACATCTCAGTTGAGTCATTCAGGAATTTTGAAGAAGCAGTGGAATTCCCTTTTAAGGCTCACTATAAATATCCATCCATGTGGCGCACACGTTCTCTGTCTTCGCCCGAGCTCAAATCTGATGAAAGTTTTCATGTGGTTGAAATCCCTTATTAACTTCAGTCCTATGGTTGAACACATTTTAGGCCAAAAGCTCCTTAAAACCGTTGCAAAACAATGATTCGGACATCTGGTTCCTATCACCACCACTGTGAACGACAACTTCAGGAAAACGAAGCGTGACCACTCTGAATGACTCCGAATGAATTGGTGGAGTTTCCATTTAAAGAGGTGATTTGATTGTGAAAAAGCACATAATTTACATGCTAAATTGAAGGGGAACTCCACCCAGTTTTCAAGTTTTGTGCATAATTTGGGGCAGTTGTGGGCTGGAGGTTCGGGAACTGGCCTTGTGACCGGAAGGTTGGCGGTTCGATCCCCAGTGCCGACAGTCCATGACTGAGGTGTCCTTGAACAAGACACCTAACCCCCAATTACTCCCTGGGCGCTGTGGATAGGGCTGCCCACCGCTCCGGGCAAGTGTGCTCACTAGTGTGTGTGTAGTCACTAATGTGTATGTGGTGTTTCACTTCATGGATGGGTTAAATTACTTACTTAATTAAATTAAATTAGTTAAATTAATTACTTTGTCAGCATGTCAACAAAATCATTCAGAGTGGCTTGGCATAAAATGCTTAATTCCTGAGAAACTTAGAGTTAAAATTGTTCACTGTGGTGGTGATTGGAACCAGACGTCTCAAGAGTTTAATGCCCCTAAAGGCTCCCTTACAGAAAGCTATTACATGGATGGTTGTGAC
Organism: Pygocentrus nattereri; assembly: GCF_015220715.1. Taxonomy (NCBI): domain Eukaryota; kingdom Metazoa; phylum Chordata; class Actinopteri; order Characiformes; family Serrasalmidae; genus Pygocentrus; species Pygocentrus nattereri. Next base: position 41,616,625 of record NC_051217.1, read on the forward strand.
TTCACTGCCTGATGCCTGAGACATTGTTTAATCGTAGTTTTGTGGTGAAACTTTCAGTCTAAACGATATTTTTACCTTTTGGTCTAAAAGGTAATCAATTTATATTAATCACTTTATGGTGGAATGAAAGTTTTTAAACTTATAAAACTTGTTAAACTTATTTTGACCACTATTTTACCATCAACAGTACAACAACATAAATATGCGTAGGTTTACTGGTGATTTTGGATCGTATGTAAATTGGCTGTATTTGCATTGAAGACATCAGGACGTCTGGTTCCTATCACCACCACTGTAAAGAAATCTAAGTCAGTAAGTTTCTCTACAATGAACCGTTTCACAACACACCAGTCTGAACAGCTTCAGGTCAACCAGAAATCTTGAAAAATCAGTGGAATTCCCCTTTAATTAGAGTTAATGCTGTAGTGTGGCTAATGCAGAAACGGGCAGTGGGCATCTCTGCGTCGCAGTGAAACTGGACAGCTGATGCATTACGGAGGTGAATCTATGACTGAAAAGCTTCCTTGGGTGTGATTTAGATCTTTCTCAGTAAAGCAGATCAGTGGGTCTGTGCTCTTTGTGCTCTTTGACCTCTTCACTAATTAGCCCTGAAGTTTCTTCCTGCTCTGACCGTTTCAATCTCTCAGCAGCTGCTAATCTCCACAGCCTGAACTCAGACCAGCTCAGGATCTCTCTCTCTCTCTCTCTCTCTCTCTCTCTCTCTCTCTCTCTCTGTCTCCCTCCCTATCTCTCTCTCTCTCTCTATCTCTCTCTCTCTCTCTCTCTCTCTCTCTATCTCTCTCTCTATCTCTCTCTCCTCCCTCCCTATCTCTCTCTCTCTCTCTCTCTCTCTCTCTCTCTCTCTCTCTCTATCTCTCTCTATCTCTCTCTCTCTCCTCCCTCCCTATCTCTCTCTCTCTCATTCCACTCTCTCTCTCTCTCTGCCCCTCTCTCTCTCTCTCTCTCTCTCTCTCTCTCTCTCTCTCTCTCTCTCTCATTCCTCCCTCCCTATCTCTCTCTCTCTCTCTCTCTCTCTCTCTCTCTCTCTCTCTCTCTTTATCTCTCTCTCTCTCTCTTTATCTCTCTCTCTCTCTCTCTCTCTCTCCCTCCCTCCCTATCTCTCTCTCTCTCTCTTCTCCCCCCCTGTGTCTCTCTCTCTTTCTCTCTGTCTGTGTGTCTGTCTCTCTCTTTGTCTGTCTCTCTGTGTGTATGCACCCTCTCTCTGTCTACCTGCCTGTCTGTCTCTCTCTGATTTTCACTATTTTTGTCTGTCTGTCTCGGTCTGTCTGCCTGCTCCCTCTCCCTCCGTTTTTCTGTTTCATCCCTCTCCCTATGTGTCTGTCTGTTTGTCTGTCTGTCTGTCTGTGTGTGTGTCTCTCTCTCTCTCTCTCTCTCTCTCTCTCTCTCTCTCTCTCTCTCTCTCTCTCTCTCTCTCTCTCTCTCTCTCTCTCTCTCTCTGCCCCCCCCCTCTCTCTTGTCTCTGTTAGCATGGACTGTATAAATGAGCCGTCCTGTGAAGTTAGATGATTGAATGAAGTTATATTATGGTATTTGTTTGTGTTTCTGGCAGTGAAGAGTGTCCAGATAATAAGATTCTAACAGTGGAGTATCCGTGTACCAGAGCTGGAGGCCAGACCAGCACGTGTCTCAGGTAAGACAAGGATTTGCTCCTAGTGCTGATGGCATCATGTGATTGAGAGAAATATTAATAATTTGTACTTAATGGCTGTTTTGACTGGAAATTAAATGAATGAAGTGTCTTTGTGGCCCTTTTACACTGCACTGCTCCTGGATTGTGTCTACACTTATGCCTAAATTTAGATTTTAATAAGGTAGATAGAGGGTGAGAGGCGCCCTCACGAATCCAGCAGTAGTTAACGTGAAGCCCTCAAAGAGACGCTTCATCCTTATCCCACCCCTCCTGATCTCAGTTTCTGGACTACCTCTCTAATCATATCTTATCTGAAGTGTACAAGGCCTCGTGCATGAAGGTCAAGTTCGTGTATTGAGGTTTGCTGGAACATGTTCAGCCTTTGATTCTTCCAGCACTTTCCTGGAGTATCCAGACAGACCCACTCTGACGAGGTCCAGAGAGTCATACCCAGAGCAAGAGCAGACCAGCGTTTCCTTCACCAGCGCTATCAGACCTCCATCTCTGCTCCAGTCCAAGTGCTACATTAGGCGAGTGCTGGGAGTCAGATGGAGGGAAGCGTCTGCTTAGTGTCCAGCTTAACTCTGTAACACTGTTCGTGTCTCATTCAGTCCGGCTGGATTCAGAGGAAGAGGGATTGTGGCGTTTTTCAGGCTTGGGCTCTTTTTCTTTCACCCTCTCTCTCCCGCTACATCCCACACAGTGGACTTCTGTGCCTTCCCTTCAAGCCTCTTGATTCTGATTCCAATTACAATTGCATGAGAATCAGAATGACCAGAGCTTTTTAAACTGCAGGATGGAGCTGCCAGCCTCAAACCCACCAATATATCCCACCAACATCAGGCCCAGCTCGAAGCTCTTTGTGTGAACTTGGTGGTTTGGTATTAGTACCCTCATATTGTGGAAAATCAAATTTTCCTCGCTTTTTTGATGAAAATACTGAAGTTTCAGAAGACATTGCTCAGTCGAAGCCTATTTGCGACTATTTATAGTTGTGATGTCACATCTACATATGATCTGCAGCAGTTATCGCAGTGAAGGGATCAGCCGGTCAGAGCGGAGGTTCTTTATATCGCTGCTTTCGTAACAAAACCTCGTTTTGTCATTTTTCAGTTTTTGACATAATTTGAAAATTCCTATTGCCCTTTACAATGTATGTAAATGTCATGATAAAGGACCCAAAAGAAATGACCCAAAATGACCTGGGCAAAAAGGTCCTGTTCCATTGACTTACATTTAAAGTAAAGTAGTTTTTTCTCTCTCCTATAAAGTTGCTGTTTTGGAGATGTGAGGTTTTCTTCTGACAGCAGTGCTGCATATCTAAAGTGCACAAAACAAAACCAGTCGGCTTCATTCTGAAGGATAATGAGAGGTCGGACATTGATGTGGCTTCTTTTGTAGCAACCATTGCTATAATTTTTAATAAGAACCTTTTTTAACAACCAAATCTGAGACTTGTTTTGCACAGTAGTAAAATCAGAAATGAGCAGTATATACAGCACATAAATCTGTGTCAATATTCCATAGTTACACTTTTTGTTAGAATTTCCAGTCCACCTTAAATGCTGCAGCAATTAGATTCTGCAACCTGGGCTGGCTCCTGAATGTAACTGCTGCAGCATTTAAGGTGGAACGGAATTCTTTGAATAAGAAGCCAACCTCAGCTTGGTTGAATTTCTCAAGGCATTTGTCTTTTATGTGCGGCCTGTAGACTCAAGCCTCCGAGCGTCAGACGCTGCAGAAATTCTGAAAATATTACAATCATTCTGTCCACTGGTTGTTGGACAGACAGTTGGGAAAAAGTGCAAGACTTCAATATTGTCCAGTGCAACTGACCGAGTCAGGCAGCTCCTCAGGCGATGCGAGAGGAAACAAGGTCTAGTGTTTGGCTAAGGCTAACCCCAAAATGTTCTCAGTATTTAGAAACGCTGTCTCATTATTTAAAGATACTAAGTCAGTATTTTGAGATACTAAGTCATTGTTTTGAGAGATTACCTCATTATTTTGAGATACTAAGTCATTGTTTTGATGTCCTATCCCATTATTGTTAGTGTCTTATTATTTAAAGGTACTAAGTCATGACTTTGAAAAATGTTCTCATTATTTTGAGATGCTGTTTCATAATGTTGAGACATTGCGTCATTATTTTGATATTCTATCTCATTTTGAGATGCTTTCTCAATGTTGAGATACTAAGTCATTATTTTGAAACTTTCTTGTAATTTTGAGATACTAAGTCATTATGTTGAGATACAAAGTCATTGTTTTCAGGTCCTATCTCATTATTGTAAGGTATTATTTAGTAAGGTACTAAGACACTAAGTCATTACTTTTCAGAAATTCTCATTATTTTGAGATGCTTACTCATAATTTAAAGATACTAAGTCATTGTTTTGAGATACTAAGTCATTGTTTTGAGATACTAATTTATTATTTTTAGATGCTCATCATTTATGCATGTATACACAAAGCATATCAAAATAATGATGTGGCACCTTAAAACGATATAGTGTCTCAAATAGTGACTTAGTTTTGCTGAAAAAGTAATAAGGTGCTGGATTTTGTGGTGACATTGTTGTTTTAAGTGACCGTAATGGGCTCCCATAAAGTGTCTTAACTTGGGTACCGTTTCCTGCCCAATACTTTGTTTTAATTACAAACTGACTGTAACTCATTAAGTGTTAGTAGCACCTCCTGGTAGTGAATCTGAGTTATTGTGAAGAAAGTGAGTCAAATCCAAATCTTTTACATGCTGCTTTTCGTACAGCCCTGCCTGACTTTTCTCAATAACACATACATGCTAAACATCATTTGAAAATAGAATATCATCTGAGGATAAAGTGCTTGTTTTGATGAAAAGTGAGTGGTTTGCTTCAGGGATTTCTGTGTTCTGTAAAGAGTGTCCGACCTTGTAGCTGCAGCTCTGAAAGAACATGTGTTTTAGGCAGCGCAAGAACTGGTTTAGCACAAAAAAAGCACACAAATGTTATTCGTGAACTTCAGAGGAAAGTGAATAAAATGTGCACAAAATGTATAGAAGTGTAGGATATGGGCTCTTTAACGAGACGCCTAAAGGGACCCGAGCGTTGTTTCGTACGGTCTGTGCTGGAGGTCGAGCCGCGTGGAGCCAAACCAAATACACATGCTTCATATGATGTTTCTTTATTCTGTGTGTGTGTGTGTGTGTGTGTGTGTGTGTGTGTGTGTGCGAGAGAGAGAGTGAGCTCAGCTGGACTGTATTTTTATTCTGTACCCGCAGACAGAGATGAAGAAATGGACTGAAAGAGGATAACGGAGAGAGAAGGGCAGAGAGAGACCATTTGGCTAATATGTCACTCACATTATGACCACCTACATTTTACATTTACAGCATTTGGCTGACGCTCTTATCCAGAGCAACTAACACAGGTAGGTGAAGGCAGTGTTAGGAGTGTTGCCCAAGGACTCTTATTGGTATAGTGTAGGGAGGTTACCCAGGTGGGATTGAACCCCAGTCTACAGCATAGAAGGCAGAGGTGTTGCCCACTACACTAACCAACCAGCACCTCCTCGTTTCTAGTCCATCTTATCAGCTCCACTTACTGTATAGCTGCACTTTGTAGTTCTACAGTTACAGACTGTAGTCCATCTGTTTCTCTGATACTTTGTCACCCCCTTTTACCCTGATCTTCAGTGATCAGGACCCCAACATACAGAGAGGCCATGAGGTAGTTACAATTTTCCGGATTGTGATCTTGAGATAACAGAATAATTAACTTGTTATCTGAAGACAAAAAAGTTATCTTGAAATAACAAGCTAGTTATCTTTTTACCTTGAGATAGTCATTATCTTGAAGTAGCAAGTTAGTTATCTCAGGACAAGTTATCGTAAAATAATGAGTTAGATGTTTTGTTATCTCAAGATAAAAGTTGTTTATCTTGTGATCACAAGATAGCAAAGTTTCTATCTTGAGATAATGAATTAATTGTCTTGTAGTCTCAGAATAACAAAGTTGTTATCTTTAAATAACGTGTTATTAAGCTGTTGCTTTGAGATAATGAGTTAATTATCCTGTGATCTCAAGATAATAAAGTTTATGTCTTGAGATCACAGGATAATTAACTTATCTCAAAATAACAGAAAATATCAACACCTCTATGGTCTCTCCAGACTTCCGTACACACAGGACCACCACAGAGCAGGTACTATTTGGGTGGTGGTCATTCCCAGCGCTCCGGTGACACTGATGTGGTGGTGGTGCTGGTAGAAGTGGATCAGACACAGCAGTGCTGCTGGAGTCTGCTTGTGGGGGTAAAACTCAAGAAGCTAAATTCTAAAGATGAGATGACAGTTTAACAGTTGGCTGAAGATGTGTGCCCCCCCCCGTTAGGTCTCATTGAGAGGGCCAGAACCGGCACTGATAGAGAAAATATACAGTTCAGTGGACAGTTTTGTTTTAACAGAGCTGGACGCTGTGAGACGTTCGCTCGTATTTGCGTCCAAGTGCGTAACGTTATATTCTGCTCCTCTGGAATGCAGGTGCCTTAATTTGGCATTCAGAGTGGTTTGATGTAAAATGCCTTGCTGTAGAGAAACTTAGACTGATATCTTTACAGTGGTGGCGATAGAAACCAGGGGTTGCCATGTCTACAACACATTTTATGCCTCCAGTGGAGGCATTAAACTCTTCAGCGTCTGGTTCTTATCACCACCACTGTGAGCAATTCTGACTCGTTCCTCTTTAACGATGTCTGTAAAGGCATGCTAGGTATACATGGTGCACTGCATGTCTTAATTTTCCATTCTCCCTTTATCCCTTAACATTAAACAGGCTGTTGTTTTGTTACTGTGCTTTTAAGACTGATATATGTAAATGAGCTCTGCTGTGATGGGCTGTCCTGTATTGTGCCTCATTCAAAAAGGACTGACACTAATAACTTCATCGTGAATGGGCTGAGACAAAACTGCTGCAGGCTGTTATTATATATTATTATATATTACCGCTGCTGTTGGAACAAAACCTTGTATCTCCATTTTTGACATTTTTCAGTTTTTGACATAATTTGAAAAAACGCGTTGTCTTCTACATTGTCTCAAAATTTCATGATGAAAGGACCAAAACAAATGGCTCAAAATTACTTTGAAAAAATTCTGGTTCCATTGACTTACATTAAAAGTAAAGTGGGTTTTTTCCTTCTCCTGTAAAATTACCATTCTGGAGATGCAAGGTTTATATATATATATATATATATATATATATATAAAATATATACGGGCTGTTCTTGCAGCTTAATTTTCATGTATCGACCATGTGGACTGGGGACTGAATAGGCTTTTTTGGAACTTCTAAATTAAATTTAAATTTAATATGCAATTAAAATCATTTTGATGTGATTTTCCATGATATAGGCTCTTTATGTGAGACAGCTTGAGTGTTAAATAACATGAAAATAAAATTTCTGATTCTGCGTGAAGTAAATTAGCCGCACTCTCATGCACTCATTACACATTTCCACCGGTTACAATAGACCATATGTGTTAAACTCAAGGCCCGCGGGCCACGTCCCGCAATTATATCCAGCCCGCGAGATCATTTTATATTATTGTTACTAATGGCCTGGCAATATGAAGCGCTGGTAACACAAACTACAGATCCCATTTTGCAGCGCTTCAGCTGCCTTTCGGAGCGCTTTCCGCGCCAATCAAGTCTAGTGTCTGTTGCTACAAGTTATTGTGAAGCTTGCCCCTCACGATGCTGAAGAGAAAAGTTGATTCTGAAAGCAGAGCCTTTCAAACCCGATGGGAGGCCGAGTATCTGTTTACTGACATTGCCGGTAAACCTGTTTGTCTCATTTGTGGCGCTATTGTTTCTGTATTCAAAGAACTTAATCTAAGACGGCACTAAGAGACAAAACATCAGGATAACCTGAAAGACCTGAATGCAGAGCAAAAGATACAGAAGAGTTAAAAAAGAAGCTGACATTTTTTCACCCGGGCAAAATCACAAAGTGAAGCTGCTGTGAAAGCAGGGAGATCGCTCAAGCAGCCCAGCCGTTCACTGAGGGAGAATTTCTGAAGAGCTGCATGATCAAGGTGTGCGACGTCGTATGTCCAGACAAAAAAACAGATTCTGGTAAATTTAAGCCTAAGTAGAAATACGGCTGCTGATGGAGTTGTCATGTCACAGTTGAGTGAAAGAGGCAAAGACTTTACTGCTGACTCTCTTGCTGTGGATGAAAGTACTGACATGACTGATGCTGCACAGCTGGCCATCTTCATCCATGGGTTGGACTCCAATTTGCGCGTTACAGAGGAAATATTGGACATTAAATCGATGCACGGGACGACTGGAGAGGACACTTTTGAAAACGTATGTCAAAGTGTAACCGACATGAAACTGCCCTGGGACAAACTTATTGGACTTACAACTGATGGAGCAGCGGCTGTGTGCGGACTAGTGCGAAGGATGCGAGTGAAGATGCAGGAGGAGAACTGCACTGTTGAGTTAACAGCATATCACTGCATCATACACCAGGAAGCACTGTGGCAAAGTCCTGAAGATGGGCCATGTAATGAGCGCTGTAACGCAAGCCGTAAACTTTATCCCAAGTAACCAGCAGTTTCAGTCCTTTATGCGGGAGATAGATTCAGAGTTTGCCGACATCCCTTATCATACAGAGGTGCGTTGACTAAGTCGGGGAAAAGTTCTCAACAGTGTTTTTGAGCTCAACAGCGAAATCTGTCAGTTCGTGGACAGTAAAGGAAAAGACTCCACCGTTCTGCGGGATGAAAAGTGGAAATGTGAGTTGGCCTTTCTGGCTGACATAACAGCTCATCTCAATGTGTTAAAGCTCCAGCTCCAGAGCCGTGACCGCATGATCACTGACATGTATGACGCAGTGAAGGCATTTCAAGTGAAGCTGCTTTTATGGGAGAAACAAATGCACCAAAGCAACTTGCCTCACTTTCCCTGTTGCCAAGTAATGCTGAACCAAGTCGGCACAACGTTGTTCATAAATACGCGCAGCGCTTTGGTGACTTTGAAAAACAAAAAAAGGATTTCGCCGTCGACGTGGAAACTGCACCTGTGCAGGTTCAGATGGAGCTGATTGAGCTGCGGTGTAATGAGACACTGAAGGCAGGGCCTTCAGAGCTTATTCAATCCATTCCCGCAGCAGCGCCCCAGCTCCCCAGGTTCAGCTCGAACCTTGTGCATGTTTGGTGGCACATATCTGTGTGAGAAGCTGTTCTTCATCTGTGATGAAGACGAACAAAACCGCACACAGGAGTCGTCTCACTGATGAGCACCTGCAGTCCATCCTGAGAGTCTCCACAACACGGGACCTCACGCCAAACATAAACCAACCTGTTGCCAAAAAAAGATGCCAAGCGTCCAGCTCTGATAAAAAACGGCATAAGAGCAAAGAAAACTGAATGTTTTGATTCGTTATTTGTTGTTGCTGAAGAGCCCAAAATTTATTTATATTTCCAGGTTTTGTTTTGCAGCATGTTCATATTTCTAACTTGTATAATTTTGAGTGGATATATTTTTATGGAGAGCAAGACATTTGTTATTTATTTATTTATTTATTTTTATTCCAGAATAGCATTCCTGTCCATTTTTATTCATATTTATGTTCAAAAAACATTTAGCTTTAGTGTGTTCAATAAATGTTTATTCTGTTCGGCCCGCGAACTAAAGTGTGTCTTGAATTTTGGCCCCTTGTGCAATTGAGTTTAACACCCCTGCAAAACAGAAGCTCAGTCACATGCATTAGTGATTCCTCTGACAGCTAAACATGCCGCATACTTGCAATGTGAGGAGAGGCAAAAACAGAGATTTGGGAGGAGAGAAAGAACAGAGGGAAGTGGCAGTGACCGCCTGTCTCTGTGTTACATTAACTTATTAAAGCTCTGCAGATTGCATGGCCTGTTCTCTTTAATCAGGCCTTCCCAGAGCCTCGTAAAGCCACAGGAGCATTTACATAAAAGTCTCCATAAAGAGGAGCAGTGAATCTGAACGAGTCGCCTCAGATTTATGGCAAGACTCTGATTAATGGCGGCCTGATCTGAGACGTTAGCTCACTCACCTGGAGCATCTGATTCAGGGGGTTACTGAGTCATTCAGGCTGATGTAGAGCAGGACTGACTGGGTTAACAGAGCTTTTCTCTACGCCGTATACAGTGGAAATACTCAGAGTGGATGTGGGTTTCAGTCTGGACTGCTTTTTCAAATGAGCCACAATACAGGGCAAGCCAATCAGAACGGGTAAATGTTTAGGTCCTTTGGATCTACGGTTGTGTGCAAAAGTTTTGGCGCCCCTCTTTTGTTGATTTTGGACACTGAACACGCCTCTGCACATCACAATGCACAGTTAGTGCTTAATTTATCATATTTGGGGGGGGAAATAAATGGTAAAATGTGGCCTGTGAAAAACTAATGGTACATGTTTTTTGTTTTTTTTTCTCCTGTGTGTGAAATTTAGCACATAAACAGAAAGTGCACACTTAAATATGACACTTTTCTGCAGATTTTAATGTGTTCCCTGTAGAGGATGTGTTGAAACTAATTTTTCCTGAGAACATCAGCCAAACACAGCTTGCATGCAGCTGTAACGGTCTTAAAGACACAGTAACAGAAACGGCATGTTGAATTCTAAGGCGGGGTCAGCAACACAAACATTAAGAAGAGCCATTAGTCCTTTCAACAAAAACCGAACAACCTTGGGAGCCTCAACGTTTTATGTCCATTTTACCATCTTGGCTGTGAATATGCCTCAGTATGCTAATGTTCTAGTATAGGTTAAAAAATATATGTGTGTGTGTGTGTGTATATATATATATATAAAATGCAGACTTGCTTTGCTTTAAGCTTTAGATCAGCTATAGCCACTTTTCTCACATCTCTGGCAGGAAACTTTTCCTCAAAAGCAGAAAAGCTTCTTGTGAGATGTCTCTCAATGTTCGACTTTTTACAAAGCTGAAATCAGCTTCTCATTTGCCAGCGTCTGGTTTGAACTTTTAAATGGTGGAACGGTGAAAATCGAAGAATATGACTTCAGCTTTGTGACATTTTAGTGTTTGATAGTTTCTCGTTGCCAATTAACCGTATCAGGAAACCAGCTGGAGTGATTTATTAAGTCCATTCGTCTCCAAATTATCCATATTTGTCTTAAATCTTTCTTTTTGCCTTTTTAGCTACTGAATAGGCGAGATTGTTGTCTGCATTGCTATGGTGACCAGTAGTCTATGTGCCAGCCTTCAGGGTTAAAGGGTGAATTAGCAGTTATGAATTAACTCCAGCACATTTAAGACTATTTACTGTTGATCGACCAGCAGAGCTTTATTTTACTGTAAATGAACGATATTCATGAACACTGCCCTACAGTAAACTATCACCCACAGTTCTAGCAGAATGAATTATAGGCCCTACGTTACCCAGAAACGTAATGAAATACAGCATCGCATTTTTAAAGAAGTACTTATTGCCGTGTCTGTGTGGGTTGTTGTGAGTTCAGGTCAGTGTTTTTGTGTTTGAGGGAGCAAAAGAGGACAGACAGAAAAAGCAAAGTTTTGTGGCAAGCGGTATTTCCCAACTGCTCTTGCTGGAGGGGATTTGGGACGTATAGCGGCCCCTTCAGAGCCTCTGAAGTTTTTATCTTTGTCGTGACTCATTTCTGCGTATTGTTGAGCATAAATTTATTATCCATCTCTCTCTCGACATGCCAGGTCTGAGGTTAGAGGAGTGAGGGGGTTGAGCTGAGTTTAGCGTTTAGCTTACTCTGTACTTTGTTTCCCTTGAGAGTCTCCAGATCCAGCACTGCTCACTATATAGTGAGCCTGCCCTTTTGTAGTGGTCTGTGAAATGAATGCACTGCATTACATAGTTAAGTGATACTTTTTTATCCCACAACTGGGGAAATTCCACCTCTGCATTTAACCCATCCGTGAAGTGAAACACCACATACACTCTAGTGAATACACACACACACTAGGGGGCAGTGAGCACACTTGCCTGGAGCGGTGGAGCCCGGGGAGCAATTGGGGGTTAGGTGTCTTGCTCAAGGACACCTCACTCATGGACTGTCGGCACTGGGGATCCTTCTGGTCACAGGGCCAGTTCCCTAACCTCCAGCCCATGACTGTCCCCTACAGTCACATTACAGATGGAACGTGACTGGTGTTGCAGAGTAAAGAGGAAACCTGCGTAATTTAGCTAATTATATTGTATTTCCTATAATATAGGAATATTTGTATACGGTGCCATTAATTGTCCAGTGTAAGGAGAAGCAGTTCGAGACCATTCATTATTTCCTGTAATAGTGTTCTACGTAGTGCCCTTGTTTGTCCAGTGTAGGAACAGTGTTTAGGAGACTATTTGTGTTCCCTAAGATAAGATTAGATAAGATAAGATAAGATAATCCTTTATTAGTCCCACAGCGGGGAAATTCACAATATAGTAGTGTTCTATGTAGGGCCTTGTTTGTGGACCTCTGTTCCCTGTGATAGTGTTCCATATAGTGCTCCTGATCTTTGGGACTGTGTTGAACACCAGCATGATGTGTGTTTTTCTCTTCCCACAATTCTCTCTCCACTCATTCTACAACACACCCCAGCTTCCAGAGTCACAGCTGTGGTGGGAGGGTTACACGCAGGCCGCTGCTGACCTCTAGCTCTCCGTCCTGCCAGAGACCGTGTTGAAATCAAAACACAAACTGAAATTCATTTGTGGTCACTCTCTCAGGTGGATGTTTTGTGTAGTGTGATGTGGCAGAAAAATTATGGTCAGTGTTTTTTTGTTTTTTTTTCCTTTTCTTTTTCTTTTTCATCTTCATCAAAAATGACTGTGTATTGTGTGTGCTCTAAGGGGGAATGAAGGAATTTATTGTTGTGAAATGTGCTGTGTTGAACATTCTGTATGTGTGTGCATGTGCTGAAGTTGTATTTTAGGCTGCCTATTTTGTGTTTACCCCTATACGGTCATGTTTGTCACACCTGTTACTTGTCCTGTGTAAGTGGAGTCTAATCTTGGCATCAGTCCAGCTATATAACTGTGTCAGCCCAGTGTCCTACGGGCAAGTTGGATGTCTGGTACCTGCGCCCGTAACGAATAAACTTCACTTGTCCAGACAACAGACGGGGTCCCCTGGTATCCAGAGGGTTTGGATTCTTCAGAACAGTGATTAGGGGACAATATATATTCCCTATAGTAGTGTTCTGTGTAGAGCCTTGTTTGTGGACCTCTGTTCCCTGTGATAGTGTTCCATATAGTGCTCCTGATCTTTGGGACTGTGTTGAACACCAGTATGATGCGTGTTTTTCTTTCCCCACAATTCTCTCTCCACTCATTCTACAACACACCCCAGCTTCCAGAGTCACAGCTGTGGTGGGAGGGTTACACGCAGGCCGCTGCTGACCTCTAGCTCTCCGTCCTGCCAGAGACCGTGTTGAAATCAAAACACAAACTGAAATTCATTGGTGGTCACTCTCTCAGGTGGACGTTTTGTGTAGTGTGATGTGGCAGAAAAATTATGGTCAGTGTTTTTTTTTTTTGTTTGTTTTTTTTTTGACTGTGTCAGTTTAAGATGAGCTTGAACAGGTCAGGGATGAAAGTGCACAGTTTACTATCCATATGGCAAATGGAAGTAGATGCATTTATTAATCTCTTCCCAGTGCTTTGTGCTTTGAGGGGGATACTTCCATAATAAAGAGCTTATTCAGTAAATCTCAACAGCCACTTGGGGCAATTTGGCAGACGCTCTTATCCAGAGCGACTTAGTTTGATCATTTCACACACGTAGGCGAAGGTGGTGTTAGGAGTCTTGCCCAAGGACTCTTATTGATATAGTGTGCTTATCCAAGCAGGGGGTTGAACCCTAGTCTACAGGGTAGAAGGCAGAGGTGTTACCCACTACACTAACCAACCAGAATGGAGTTTGTGATGCTGCAAAATGTTAGTAGATCTGCCTCCAAGAACCACCACTAATTTTGGTATTGTTCATGGGTGACATCCACTGTTGTCTATAGCAGTGCACTCGATACACATTGGGGTAACATGGCTTCTCTGGTTTTGTTGCATCATGACAATAAATCAGTTGTGGCACAGACAGAACTTCAACAATGGCAGCAGCAAATGGAGAGAAACTGAAAAATTCAAGATCCACAGAAGTCACAGTTTGCACTCCATGATATGCAGAAGCACAGACAGACTTTCATAGCAGCACAAGCGCCTGAGTTTAAAAAAAAAAACAAAACAAAAAAAAACATTAGACTAAACTTTTGATTCCGCAGATTCCGACGTTCGTCTGTTTTAAGATTCTACAGCAGGGGATAGTAAGATGTTCAAATATCATCTTGCATGAAGTAAATGTAGAAACTAGATTTGGGATGAGGAATTTTCTTTCGTTTTTCTTGTAATTTGAGAACTCCAGTTACCCTTCGCAGTGTGTTTAAATGTTTGATGAACTGACCAATAGAAATGGTCCAAAAGTACAAAAAAATAAAATCTTGTTACATTAACTTCCACTAATTAAAAAGCTTTTATCCTTCTCCCGTGAAGTTAGTTTTTGGACTTCAGACAGTGATGATAATTCATCCAATTTTTCCCAAAAAATAACTTAATAAATACATGACACACATGAAATTATTCAACAGCACCTGTTTTATGTGAAACAATTTTCAGGTCTTCCGTATAAAATTAATTTTAGTTTCTTTTTGCCTCCAAATTCTGCATATATCAGGCAGTTCATCCCTCCAACTATGTTGATTGATTAAGTAATAATTGATTAAGTAAGCTATCAAAAAGTGTTTTATAGTTATATAATATTCTAAGTAAAATTGACATGATTTTATGTTTGAAAACTTTAAAATAAAAGCCAAGACAACTTTTAAAAGTGCTTAAAAATGTCAAAGTTCCTACTTCATCCAATGTCAGGCAGCAAAGCCTTTATTTATTTATTTTTTTATTTTTATAGAAAAGACGGGCCAGCCTGTTGCATCATAAAGAAGACCCCCATTGGCCTGCATGGTGCAATGCCAAGATCAGCAGCCCTTCCACATATTTTGTAAAAAGTGTGAGAGTCGTGATTAGAACTGGTCAGTTTACTATGTCAGGTGTCCAAGTAGATGCCTGCTTAATTTGAAATTAGGCTGAAAAGGTGGCGTCAGGTGGCGCCAGGTGGCGCAACCAGACCATACATACATATATACATACATTTTCTAAGCCGCTTCTCCATCAGGGTCGCGGGGGGGTGCTGGAGCCTATCCCAGCAGTCTTCGGGCGGCAACCAGACCAGAACAGTTTAAATAACTGAAATACACAATTAACAGCTTTGATAACTGAAACTGCTTTAAAAATATAAAATTCAAACAGATGCCAGTGCAGACATAAAAAATGAGCATCCTGTCTTTATTAAGATTTTTAAAAACTGTAGTTTCGAAAACCTTCCTGTAGTAATACCAGCTTTTTATAGCCCCAACTCAAACCAGGTGGAACTGTTAATCAGTTAACGTTCATGGACCCGATGAGGTCACCCAACTTCATTCCTCACAAACGAAATAACAACTACTGCTACTCTTACTACAACAACAACGACAACAACAACAACAACAACAACAACAACTACAACTACTACTACTACTACTACTACTACTACTACTACTACTATTAATCAGTTTTGAGTTTTCCATGTTTGTGCTGAATAATAATCCATGCAATGTGGACATACAAAGGAGCTTATAGGGTGAACAGACATACAGTTTTCTCTCTCTCTCTCTCTCTCTCTCTCTCTCTCTCTCTCTCTCTCTCTCTCTCTCTCTCTCTCTCTCTCTCTCTCTCTCTCTCTCTCTCTCTCTCGTGTGTACCCTCTTTACTTCGTGTCATGCCTGTCTGGCCTTTTCTTTATTTTCCATGTGGTTTTACTATATTGGTGTTGGCACTCACCTTTGCCCTGGAACATGTCCCTACTGCCTAACGCCCCCCCCCCCCTTCTTTGTCTCGCTCTCTCTCTCTCTCTCTCTCTCTCTTTCTTTCTTTTTCTTACTCTCTTTCTCTTTCTTACTCTCTTTCTCTTTGACACTCTGTCTTTCCTGCTCTTTCTCTCCCTTTCAGAGAAAAATGAGAAAGGGAGAGAGAGCAAGAGACAGAGAGAAAGCAAAAAAAGAGAAAGCAAGAAAAAACAAGAGACACTGACAGAGAAAGATCAGTGTCTCTTGCTTTTTCTTGCTTTCTATTTTTCGCTTTCTCTCTGTCTCTCTCGCTCTTTTTATGCCTTTCTCTGTGTGTCTCTCGGGTCACTTTCATATCTTTTTTACTCTCTCTTGCTCTTTCTCTGCTATTTTTGCTGTCTGTCTGTCTGTCTGTCTGTCTGTCTATCAGTTGTCACTACATGCTTAATGAAGGTTGATAAAGTTTGTCATGAGGTAATATGCGTAGGGTATGAATCCCCCCCTTCCTCAGAGCACTGTGTTGTATTTGATCCATGTGAAGTGTGCGTGGCTGTTCCTGGCTGTGTGTGTGTGTGTGTGTGTGTGTGTGTGTGTGTGTGTGTGTGTGTGTGTGTGCGCTGTAAAGAGCTCCAGGAGCTCCACACAGGAAATAAGAAGCAGTCGGAAGCTGCCAGTCATCGCACCTCAAGCTTTTATGTGGGTTTACAGGGTGTCTAACATTGTAAGGTGACTGAGACCCGTAACTGATGTTGAGACCTCTCTTGAGGTGAGAAAAAAAAACAGTGCTGCACGGAAGAGGGGGCATTCGGCACCCACCCAGAGCTTCAGACTTTATTAGGACTTCAAACTCTTTTACTTTCTTCCTCTCTAATTATTGCCATTCACTCCACTAAAGCTGGGGTTACACTACAGGACTACTCCGATTTTAGCCCCGATTCTCAGTCTGGTCTGTGCTAGTCGACTCTAGTCTACAGATTTTTGGCTCCTGTTTGCATTTCACAGAATTTTGTAAGCACTCTGGGGTGTGTGTGTGTGTGTGTGTGTGTGTGTGTGTGTGTGTGTGTATTATATAATATATACACACACACACACACACACACACACTCACCAGCCACTTTATTAGGTACACCTTACTAGTAAAAGGTTGGACCCCCTTTTGTCTTCAGAACTGCCTTAATTCTTCGCGGCCGACTTTCAACAAGGTGTTGGAAACGTTCCTCAGAGATTTTGATCCATATTGACATGATAGCGTCATGCAGTTGCTGCAGATTTGTTGGCTGTACATCTATGATGCGATTCTCCCGTTCCACCACATCCCAAAGGTGCTCTATTGGATTGAGATCTAGTGACTGTGGAGGCCATTGGAGTCCAGTGAACTCACTGTCATGATCAAGAAACCAGTTTGAGATGATATGAGCTTTGTGACATGGTGCATTATCCTGCTGGAAGTAGCCATCAGAAGATGGGTACACAGGTCATAAAGGGATGGACATGCTCAGCAACAATACTCAGGTAGGCTGCGGAATTTAAACAATGCTCAGTTGGTACTAAGGGGGCTAAAGTGTGTCAAGAAAATATCCCCCACACCATCACACCACCAGCAGCAGCCTGAACCGTTGATACAACGCATGCTTTCATGTTGTTTCCGCCAAATTCTGACCCCACCATCTGAATGTCGCAGCTGAAATCAAGACTCATCAGACCAGGCGACATTTTTCCAATCTTCTATTGTCCAATTTCAGTGAGCCTGTGTGAATTGTAGTCTGTTTCCTGTTCTTGGCTGACAGGTGTGGCACCTGGTGGGGTCTTCTGCTGCTGTAGCCCATCTTCTTAAAGTTTCGACGTGTTGTGCATTCAGAGATGGCATTCTGCATTCCTTGGTTGTAACAAGTAGTTATGAGTTCCTGTTGCCTTTCTATCATCTGGAACCAGTCTGCCCATTCTCCTCTGACCTCTCACATCAACAAGGCATTTTCGTCCACACAACTGACCGCTCACTGGATATTTCCTCTTTTTCGGACCGTTCTCTGTGAACCCTAGAGATGGTTGTGCGTGAAAATCCCAGCAGATCAGCAGTTTCTGAAATACTCAGACCAGCCCGTCTGGCACCAACAACCACGCCACGTTCAAAGACCCTTAAATCCCCTTTCTTCCCCGTTCTGATGCTCAGTCTGCACTTCAGCAAGTCGTCTTGACCACCTCTACATGCCTAAATGCACTGAGTTGCAGCCACGTGATTGGCTGATTAGCTGTTTGTGTGAACAACTGAACAGGTGTACCTAATAAAGTGGCCCGTGAGTGTATATACTGTGTCTGGTAGTTGAGGGTTTTTTTCTGGCCAAATGCTTCCAATCACTGCCCAAAGACTGAGAGAAGTGCTCTTTATTAAACACCAGGGCAGAAAGGCACATACAGGGCTCCCGAGTGGCGTAACCATCTAAGCGTTGGCCGTGTCATCAGGAGATCGCGAGTTCGATCCCTGGTGATGCTGCAGTCGTCCGTGGCCGGGAGTCCAAGAGAGCACAATTGGCCTCGCTCTCTCCGGGTGGGTAGGATGACCCCCCTTCTCCTTCCATCACTCAATGCAGTGCTAGTCCATGCAGGCGTCTGTTTACTGACGTAACAGATCTGGCGGTTGGCGTTTTCCTCCGAGTACGTTTGGCTGTCCAGTGATGTCGCGTGAGTGGCATATTGAGAAGAAGCGGGTGGAATTGGAGACGACTAAATTGAGGAGAAAATTAAATGCCAATACAAAGCTCTGAACATGTGGCGGACGTCATCATTAGCCATAAGCTTCACCCTCATTATGACCAAGCCCCAATAGAAAACACACCCAACACAAAACTGTAAACACACACATCCTTGAACTAACAACTGAAGATATTAACAACATATATGTCGCTTTTTACAGTGAGCGTACACCTTCCATGAGCCTCTTCGCATGGCCACGCCCCAGTGAGCCTCTCGATACAATACCATATACAGAATATTACGGTGTAAAGTGGTCATTTGTGCAGCGACACAGAGAGACAGTTTATTACAGATGAACATTTGTATTTTTATTTGTGTAAAATTTTTGTAGACAGTAAATAAAGGCAGCTTTACAAAACCTGGACCTGCTTCACTGTTTCATTCTCTCTCACTCTGTCCCTGAGAAACCTCACCACTCTCACTGTTAGAGCTGTCACCAGCGAGGAGCAGGGGGTCGTTTCAATCAGCTGAATGAGCCGCAGTGTTGAAATGAAGACCAGATGTGTCTCTGTCTGTGTGCATGTGTGTGTGTTGGCTGGTTAATTTGCAAGTCTTCGGACAGCGGAGATCTCTTTTCTACACAGTAATGAACGCTGACAGTCTAAATGAATGGCTCAGTTTATTGGTTTTTTCTAATAATCACAGATAAGCATTAAAAAGGAAGGCAATCGGACGAAATAAGCAAGGCAAGTGTATTTATGTAGCATGTTTTCTACAGAAATGCAGCTCAGTGTGCTTTACAGACAAAAAGAATACAGACAAAGTGAAAAATTATAAAAATAAAGAACTGAAAAGATACAAAGCGCAGCAGCTTAAAGGAGTATATAACATAAATAAAGGGAAAGAAAGTACATACATAGCAAATTTAAAGGAAACTTAATTAATAATAATAATAATAATAATAATAATGACTTTAATACATGATTTCAATTATTACAAAGTTATTAAAACTTATTAAAATAGCTCATTAAAGGTAAAGTGCTGTAAGAATCTGGTGACATTCTGTATAAATAAAAATGTGTGTCCATGAGTTAGTAAGGTGTGGGAATGAGATCCTAATGTGTGGCCAAGACTTAGTAAGGCATGGGAATGAGATTCTAATATGTGGCCACAACTTAGCAAGGCATGGGAATGAGATCTGAATGTGTGGCCATGACTTAGCAATGCATGGGAATGAGATCATGGTGTGTAACCATGGTTTAGTAAGGTGTGAGAATGAGATCCTGATGCATGGTCATGACTTAGGAAGGCGTGGGAATGAGAACCTAATGCATAACCATGACTTAATAAGGCGTGGGAATGAGATCTTGATGCGTGGCCATGACTTGGGGAGGTGTGGGAATGTGATTCTGATGCGTGGCCACAACTTAGTAAGACATAGGAATGAGATCCTAATGCATGGCCATGACTTAGTAAAGCATGAGAATGAGATCCTAATGCGTGGCCATGACCTAGTAAGGCATGGGAATGAGATCCTAATGTGTGGCCATGACTTAGTAAGTCATGGGAATGAGATTTGCTGATATGAACATGGAAAAATAAAGCATAAAATGTGGCCTGTGCAAAAGTTATGGCATATTATGTGTTAAACCCGGGCAATAAATAAAACTTTAACTTTAAAATTTGCAGAAAAAATGTCATATTGAAGTTTTTTTATATTGAAAGTCTCTGTAAAGGAGCCAAACGTATGCTTACTGTAAATAACCTTCACTGACAGTAAGATTAACTACATAAAATCCCAGAATCGACCTCCATGAAGATAAAACACGAAAAGATGTACAGTAAGATTAACGCTCTTCAGAGATCCAGATATTGGTGATGAAACTGATACCAGTAATAATTAATAAGAACCTTTTCAGTTATCAGCCCAGGAGTTCTGTGTGTGTGCTTCCCCAGTGAGATTTAAATGTGACTACCTGTATATTTGGGATCAGCCGATTGCTGTATAGGTGCCTTCCTGTGTAACTCCAGATCAATGTTTTTAGAGTACCTCTCGAGTGTTTCAGCAGCTTTATAGGAACCTCCCTCATATCAGCCACACGCTCTTCAGTTTGGCTCTCTTCTCAGAATGTGGTATCTTAGCTCTGCTCTGAATGCTCAAAGGAAGCCTGTGAATACCATTGAGGCCGGAGTGGTATTGTTTCTTCCCCTCTATTTTTTTACATCTAGTTTTATAATGCTCTCCAGATGGGATGTCCCCACCAGTACAACTAACATTGATCCTGTTCCAGCATTCAGCTGATTTATGGTTTGTTTCCACTACTGTTATACCAAGAATTGGAAACCATGTTGGTTGCTATAACAAGACATAACGTCCAATATATAATTTATTTCATATTAAATTGCTGTTCCACTGATTTCCTGTATTATTAAATGGTTAAGATGTAATTCGTTTTAGGTGGTTTGGTGTGAAATACTCCATTCTAGAGAAACTTACCGAGTCAGAATTGTTCAGTGGTGGTCCAGACCTCTAAAAGCTCGCTCATAGAACGTTATTAGATGAAATAGTCCTGAAACCATTTGCTGATTCCTGAGACATTGTTTTATGCCAGTATTTCGATCTGTTTGTGCCGATGAGGGATGTAGAGGACATGGTACATCAAAATAGTCTGCGAAGAAAAGGTTAGACCACTGAATTTGTTTGCATCTCAACAATTTAATTATACCGAAAAATATACGACGCTGTTAATGGGGCACTTTCCTTTTCGTCACTGTGGTGGTACCCTCAGGGCTACATCCCCGTACCTTTAGTCAGGGAACATAGCTGGACCATAATCCACTGAAATGATCTTTTTTAAGCTGTACTGGCTTCACACACCCCGCCTCGCCTTCAGGCTTTTATCATTGTTCTGTTTTATAACATTAGTTTATAAAAAGATACAAATATCTACTTTTCTACTAGGAAAATGTATTTAATGTACACAGTTGGACCTTAAAACTGCTGTTGCACCTTTGAGGGTACACCTACATTGTTTGTACCTTGATGAACAAATCATGTACCTGCATGGTACCTTTTATTTCTAACAGTGTACAAACTACGCACAGGTGACTGTGATAACTAAGAGGTGCAGACAGGAAAACAAGAGGGGAGCAGAAAAGGCCCGTTTCACTTTTTTTTCTGCTACAGTTACTTGATGCAGGGTTACTTAGTTTGTGGTAAAATTACAGTAACAGCAACGTCTTAGTAGAGCTTGGACAGATTACACAAGTGTTTGAGCTTGAAGCAGAAACAACCTTCAGTTTCAAAGGTTTCTCAGCTGTTGATGAACAGAGGAAAGATGGGCTTGTGCGACTGGGAGGGACGAAGAAATAACCTCTGGCATATGGAGAGGAAATGCCTTTGTGTCAGCATTGCACAGCTGCTGGCTACCATTACACTAAAGGCAGCTATCACTTTAAAATGAATGCTGTTCCCAGCTGCTTTCAGTGGAACAGTTTCCATGTTTTCAGTGGTTATGTAAAACCTCTTGGGCGGCGCTCTGGACCACGACTGTGGCCCTTTTCCTGCCACAATGTATTCTTGTATATCTGCTTACTTCCTTGTTAGCATCATGGCTGGTCTAGCTTTTGGTTGTAGTTACTTTCATCTGTCTACGCAAAGGCTTATTGCTTTTATTAAAGAACATACAATCTGATGAGATGCACCAGTGATATGATAAGATACACAAGGTATGAGATGTGGTTTCTTTAGAGCATGTTAGTGTTGCCAAGCAACCGTCGACTTTTTAAAACTTTTTAACTTTTTGTTGAATCTTCACTTTCACCAGATATTAATCTCCACTAGTGTCTCTTTGTGATTTGCAGTCTTATTTAGTGCTAAGCTTACAGCACCCTACTTCTCACCCTGGGGCTGAGTCTCAAATGACTCCCTGCTCCCTACATAGTGCACTATGTAAGAACTTATATACTGGCTCTTGCACCCAAACAGTGCATAATATAGTGCTTTGGGATGAGTATATAGTCATAGCTGTCCGTATGTTGTGTATATCGGCTCAGCCAATCAGATTTAAGAATTGTCCTTTTACTCTCTGTGTCACTCTGTAGATGTTAGTTGATGTGTCTGACCGCTGTGACGGAATTCTTCCACCAAAAAAAGTATAAATGCTTTATTTTACTTAGACTCCCACATTGTTGTGTTTTCTCCAGCAACTCTGGACACATCCTCAAATTTCAGTCTCTGATCTGAAGTGGGGGGGGGCGGAGTCTGGTTCCATTGACTTATATTAAAAGTAAAATTTGTTATCAATATGTACTGCATTCGACTACGTTGCTGGGCTTTCTGAAAATATGATAGACATGCTAAAAATAGCACTACTGTCAAAACGAGGCCAATACATGTCACACTGAAAATTTCATTGTACCCAACTTCAAAGGTTCAAGAGGCTCGTTCTTGTGGGAAACCCAATTTTCAGACAAAAAACTTAGACCACTTGAAGCAGCATAAAGCCACAATAATAAACACAGCCCAACTACTTCAACCCTCTGGGGATAAAGAGGGGTCAGAAAACGGTCATGTAAATGGAAAATAAATTATAATGGTTTTTGATGAATAAACCCACACAAACGTCATCAGTGGACTTCAGAGGGGAATAAAAGATGATGAAATGCATGATCTATCCCGTTTTAAGCCAGAATGCATTGGGATAAATCCATCACTATGAAATTGGTGCTGTTAGCCATAGATCTCTCTATCAGCAGTTGCAACCTCAGCTTCTGGACCTTATTCCTTATCAGCATCTCCTTCATCTGTTTAAGTTAATGACTTATTTGTAAATTCGTCTTCATTATGTGTCCAGCTTGGGGTCTGTCAGTAAAGAATACTCCCCCTAATTTAACTCAGAGTAAAGCTCATACTGACCCATTCACTCTCAAACTCTCTCTGTTTGGTGGGTCATTACCTTTCTTTGATCTCGGTCCCGTGGACCCTTCATCCACATCACTCTCCGTCCATCCCATGCGTGTGTTGATAGGGGCCACATTCCTGTGGCTGCAGGATCAGCAGGGTCATAGCCTCTGCTTACAAGCGTGACGCGTCTATCAGGCTTAGAACTAATGAGATTAATACTAGACCTTAGATTGATATGACTTTACCCATTAATGTCCTTATTATTGGCCCGTCAGTGAAGATTCCTTTTTTAAGTCAATGAAAATCTCTTATTAATTTAATTTAATTCAGTCTTTTAGTCACATTACAGATTTTAACAAAACAACAGAAATAATAATTTAATTGCAAAGAAAGTGAAACAATCAAAAATGTAGGTAAAGTTGATCCAATATAGAACTATTCATATTTTATCATTTTAGACCAATCAAATTAATTTCTGTGACATTTCCTTAACCATACTAAATTTAGTTGTGAGTCTGAATGGGTTAAATAGGCTTTTTCCTGTTCTCCATCTCCTTGATTTCCAAGTAACACTGCCTGGGCAGTGGTAGCGAGTGTTAAAGAAAGAGAAGCATATCTCACATACTCTGGGTATAAAAATGATCTGATGCATCAGTCTGAATGTAGCGATTCAACTGCATTGCTTTCAGAATGTTAGAATTGATTATAATTTGCAAGTGGCAATAAAGGGGTCCAAGCACCACATGTCCTGTAGATAGTTTCACACTGTTGCCCCTCAGTGATCAAGCCATATTGGATCAGGTATTTCAGACATTGTGAGTCACGATTTGAACCAGGAATCTTATGGCTTGGGGGGGACAGTGGGACAATCTCAATGGGGCCTATCACAAGCAGGCCCCCTAAAATTTTTAATGGGCCTTATAGAGGTTCTGACAGAACTAAACACCCACAACACATGGAAAGATCCAGTTTCTTGACAGCATAACTGACCAGGCAAGTGGTTTCTGTCAACATTACCATAACATGGTAACCGTTTTCACATTAAGCCTTCACATCCTACAACATATATTCAGTATTTATAGTATTAAAGTCTTAAAATTTAGAATTATTGCATTCAGTTATTCAAATATTAATATATGTATGTTATAATGTACAGCATTGTGCAAAAGTCAGAGACCAAGGCACTACAAAGATGATATTGCTTTTGTTGTGATGTCAAGCTTTTAACAACAGAAGAACCCTATTTTGGTGCTATATAGACCCATATACAACACATTATCCATCAATCTGAAGTGTGACTGAAAACCTTGCAATTGTTATTGCAAAATGCAATTCTTCCACAGTGAGTGTGATTTCCCTATAGGTTTTTGTGCAACATTGTACTAACCAGGCCATAAAAAGCAAAACATTGAGTAAACCTAAACTGAAGGAACAGTGATTGTATTTGTGTTTTAATTTACAACCCCTTTTCAAAAAAAAAAGTTGGAATGTTGTGCAGATTGTAAATTAAAACAGAATGCAATAATGTGCAAATCATGTAAACCATATTTTTAAGTGAAAATACTACAAAGACAATATATCAAATGTTGAAACTTTTTGAAATTTTATAGTTTTTTTGAAAAATATATACCCAATGTTGATTTGTCCATTTTAAATGAGCTTGGGCCCAGAGAAGGTGGCAGCATTTCTGGATCCTGTTTATATCTGGCTTCTTTTGGAGATACAAGACCACCAGTGAACCTACACGCATCTTCTGAGCTTCTGTATGTAATGCTGATGGTAAAATAGTGGATTGCTTTTATTTAAGGACTATTTTGCTAGAACGCTTTGTATGTACCCCTTCGCCATGAATGTAAAAATAAATAAATAAATAAAACAATCATCAGGCAGTGAATTTAAAATATGCCCTTAAAAAAGATGGTTTTTGAAGTTTTTTTAGCAAAGAAAATGGTTTTATATAGAACTATGAACACTCAAAGAACCCTGTAATCATGCAAATAGTGAAATGGTTGTTCAGATTAATGGAGAATGTGCTGAAGATGGTTCTATACAGAACCATTTTGGAAAGAGTTCTATAGCTTCAAAACAGGTTCTTCTATTGTTAGGATGTCAAGCTTGTAATAATAGAAGAACTCTTTTTAGTGTGAAATAGAACTCTTTTCAAAAAGATACAGAACCATCCACAGAGATGTTCTTTGTGAGTTCTTTGTGTTCAACACTCTATATAGAACCATTTTCTTTACTAAAGAACCCTTGAGGCACCATCTTTTGTAAATGTGTAGCTTTTAGTGGCAGACGTCTGGTTCCATTCAGTACCATTGTGAACCATTCTGACTCTTTCTGTAACTTTTTCTAGAATAACTAGAACGATGCCAAACCCTAAATGACTGTTTGCATCTTAATTGAATTAAGCAGAAATTTAGAAAAAAAATGGTGGAATTTCACTTTAAGGGAAAGCATGGCTTGAGGAAAGTCTGACAGAAGGTGTAGAAAAGATGGACTGCCACACAGGCAGATTGATGGAAGGATGAATGGATTGATTGATGGGTGGATTGACATGCTGGGCAGATGGAATGGTGGAAGTGTTTTGGAAGTAATTTGGAAGGGCTCCTGCGGTGAAAGTGTCTCTCTCTCCCTCTCTCTCTCTCTCTCTTCCTCTCTCACTGCCTGTCTCTTTCTCTCTCTCTGGGCTGCGCATCTTCTTTCTCATGGGTCCCCTGGGGCAGACCCATGGAAGTGCGCCGACAGAGCAAATAAACACACACAGCTTCACACTTTCACACACACTTCACTCACACACAAGCTTCACACATGCATCCACTTGAGCACTTCACTTCTGACAGCTGCCACAGTCACCATTTGCAGTCGTATCTCACATTGCAAGGCTGCTAAAAGTACAGTTCTGTCTGTGTGGCTTATCATCAAACAGGCTTTACAATTTACAGACGCATGCAGTTAATCGATATGATAAGTTCAGGTTAAAATGACGCATTTTAAGTTCAGATTACCCCAAATGTTGCTTATCCTGCAAATAAGTGGAAGGAAAGTGAAATATATTCAGTAGTACAATAGTGGATCAACATGATCCTGAAAGCTTATTAGTAAAGATAAAATGAGGGTAACTACACAGAGGTAAACAAAGGCTACGTTCACACGTTGCATGAATTCCGATCTGTTGTATTGCTGTAGATCGAATATTATCGGATTTCAGTAGCGCATGTGAAAGCGTCTCAAATTGGAATTGAACATGTCTGATTCAATGTGACACACATCTGTGTCACATATGAAGAAAATGATCGGATTTGGGCCAATTTTACCTGCAGTGTAAACATAGACAAAATCACTCGTGCTACGTTCACATTACCAGGTTGAAGAGGCGCAAATCTGTTTTTTTTGCCCTAATGTAACTCAGACTTGGTGTTTTCAGTGTGAACACGCAAATCTGATCTTTTCAAATCTGACCTAATCCACTTTCATATGTGGTCCTAGATCGGATACGTATCCGATTCATGGCCATGCGACCTTAATGTGAATGCTTCGATCGGAATTCATGTGCTTTTTTTTTTTCACCGCGCCATCATTCAGCGTTACCATGGCAGCAGCACCAAACAGAAGTTGGAGCCTGTAAACGGTGGAAAAGCAACACATCTCACCTTTTTCTCCTTCGTCTCGCTCTAATAATGAAGCTGAGAGCTGATCAGAGTTAAGCTGAGAGCTGATCATCAACCATCGAGTCAGAGAGTTCAGATTTGAGCAATGAGGCTTGTAATGTGAACGTAGCTACAGCGTCTCAAATCGGAATTGAATTTTTTTTTTTGCTGTTCACACTGATGCACAGACAACACATTTGTGTCATATATGAGGAAAGAGATGGGATTTGGGCCACTTTTATCTGCTGTGTAAACGTAGCTAAAGTCACTCAGGCCTGGTCCACACTTACATGGGTAATTATTTATTTTTTTTCTTTTAATAATGCCGTCCACAGCGATAGGAACCAGACATCTGAAAAGTTTAAAGGGCCCATGTGTGTGACCTCACAAAAACACTTTTGCGCAGCCAATCAGAACAGAGACAATGTATATATTTCAGTCTTAAAGATACAGTACCAAAAAACATTTAAGGGGTTTAAAAATAGTCATGTAAAAAAATGACGACACATAATTATGACCATCATGTGGCTTTATGAAAAATGTCAAATATGAGCCCTTTAATACAGTTGTTAGTTACTAGTTACAGGGACAGTACAGGGATGCCTGTATGGTTTACAATCAAACTCATCCTTGCTTGGATTTCATGCACACAAGCACTTTCTAGAAACACTATCTAGAACCACACAATTCCAGAACCGGGACATTGAGTCCTTCTCTGTCTTTTCCTGTGTCTCGCCCACTTTTGGCTGTGTTTGTAGGTCGTTGACCTGCGGCTGTGAGGGCTGAAAGATGCACTTCTTCTTCATCTCTGTGGTCTCTCTTTGGGCATGTCAACATCTCCCTCGGTCATTACTCCCTTCCTCGGCTTCCGTCTCTGTTGCCATAACAACCGCAAGGGTCGACCTCTTTCACCAGGGGAGCCCTAAAAACAGGACAAGAGCTCCGGACAGAAGCTCCAGGCGGGGGTTAGATCAGAGCTCTTTGGCTCCGGTCCTGCAGGACTGGACTAATGCCACAATAGTTTAAACTGGCGATGCTGGACCACCTTATAAAAGCATAGTAAAAAGCAGTGGTGGACAGTGAAGAAGTAATTGTAATTAGTTGCTGTACTTTTTTCCTGTATCTGTAACTTTTCTGAAGTTTTTCCTTTTTTGGTGACTTTTTCCTTTCACTCCACTACATTTTAGAGTCTAATATCCGACTTTTTCCTCCTACATTTTGAGAAATCTGTCGTTCCTTTCGGTTTCTGTGTGTATAAAAACGTAACATGTCAAAACGAAAGAAGTGCAAAGCCAGAGCAGGGCCCAGCGGTCACTTTGTTTAGAGCTGGTTTTGACCTGTTGGTCATACCGACCCAGTGCAGCACGCAGTTCAACGTCAGCACAGCAGCGTAAAACTTTGGGAGAGTCTCTTCAACATAAATTACTAATTAATGATGTTCTATTAAAAGACTGGTTTACCAAGAGAGACACTGAAGCGAGTCTTGTTATAAAAATGATAACAGGACATCAGAGCCATAATTACTCTTTTAGTACTTTTACTTTTGATACTTAAGTACATTTAAAGGTAAATACTTTAGTACTTTTACTCAAGTGGAGGTCTAAAGGGAGGAACTTCTACTTTTACTGGAGTAATATTTTACTTTGGGTCTCTACTCTAACTCAAGTACATGGTTTGTGCACTTTGTCCACCACTGGTAAAAAGCATGAAATAACCTATTGCAACATATTTACACTCGCCGGCCACTTTCTTAGGTACACCTGTTTAGTTGCTTGTTAACACAAATAGCTAATCAGCCATTCACGCGGCTGCAACTCACTGCATTTAGGCATGTAGAGGTGGTCAAGACGACTTGCTGAAGTGCAGACCGAGCATCAGAACGGGGAAGAAAGGGGATTTAAGGGACTTTGAACGTGGCGTGGTTGTTGGTGCCAGACGGGCTCGTCTGAGTATTTCAGAAACTGCTGATCTACTGGGATTTTCACACACAGCCATCTCTAGGGTTTACAGAGAGCGGTCCGAAAAAGAGAAAATATCCAGTGAGCGGTCAGTTGTGTGGACGAAAATGCCTTGTTGATGTGAGAGGTCAGAGGAGAATGGGCAGACTGGTTCCAGATGATAGAAAGGCAACAGGAACTCAAATAACCAACCAAAATCTCTGAGGAACGTTTCCAACAGCTTGTTGAAAGTCTGCCATGAAGAATTAAAGCAGTTCTGAAGACAAAAGGGGGTCCAGCCTTTTACTATGCAAGGTGTACCTAATAAAGTGAGTGTATGTATATACTTTTTTAAAAAGTATTATTATTATTATTATTATTATTATTAGTAGTAGTAGTAGTAGTAGTAGTAGTAGTAGTAGTAGTAGTAGTGTCATTCTATGAAGAGAAGTTCACTCTACATTGGCAGATAATTTTGCATATTTCTCAAGCTCCGTTATCTGCTAACATAATGAAATAATTTCTCTTAATAAAACTACTTTCACGCAGAAGTTATAAGGTGCGTTTCAGCCCTGACTGCTTTTTGAATGGCAGCCCTGAGTTGTATCTCCATCAGAACTGTGCTTGAAGTCTTAAAGGCATAGTAACCAAAAAGCCTGATTGATTCTAAGGGTTGAGGAGAGGTTGGAAAATAGTCATTTAGATTAATAATGGATAATGACTGTTTTTTTGATGTTTTTGAAAAATTCTAAGTGAGCTAATATAAAAATGTGCAACCAGTGGTTCCCATTCAGGTCTGTTGTCACTAAATCCACTCTCTATTTTCTCTATGGGAAAAATGAATGATTTCAGAAATCACTGCTGTCTCGACATTAAAGCTTATACATTTTGTGGTACTGACATTTTTCCTACAAACGTCTCTGGATTGTCTGCATAATGAGGTCCTTAAATAACCAGAAAATTACTCTTGCTGCATGCAAGCTAACACTGCTATGCAATGAAATAGCCCCAGACCATCCAACACACTTTATCAAATGTCGTAAATAAGGTGCTTTGGCGATCATGTAGTACCGTTTGTTAAACTTACTTTCATGTGACGTACGTTCAGTGTTGGCTTGTTTTCAGCATGAATCTAATGATGAACAGTCCTGTGCAAAATGGCTTTCGGAGCTCTATGAAGGTCACGTGACTGTTCGTGTTGCAAGCTGGCTGAAGTCTTATTCTCTCTTTTGCATAACCTGGCAACCCAAGTGGGTGTCCTGGTCATTTTCAGTTTGTTTATGTTGAGTATCGTATGCATTATGACAGTCTGACCGTACATGGAGAACATAACCTTTGTTTGTTCCCCCCAGAGTTTCATAAAGTTGGGGGAAAAGGGATCATTAGGAATATTAATCCACATTCCAGTTGTTAATGGGCAAATAAATCAAGCCTGCATTCACAGAAAACAGTGACGGAATGAAATCAATCTCTCTCTCTCTCTCTCTCTCTCTCTCTCTCTCTCTCTCTCTCTCTCTCTCTCTCTCTCTCTCTCTCTCTATGTATGTATGTAAACTGATAGGGGCTTTCTGGACTGTGTAACATGCTGACCGCTGTCTGTGAGTGAATGCGTGCGGTACCTAAAGTCAGAGTCACTGCAGATTAACTGGATTTAACTTTAATGCCGAGCTCATTAGTGAGGCTCATCCCAACACTGGAGGCTCTTGCTAACAGGGCAGAGGGCACCGAGCAGGTGACCTTGTCCTGGGGCTTTGCCCCTGGGATCGTATCCCCTGCTGAGACAGCAGGCTTCTCCTGAAACAGGGACTCGCTGAGAAAACAAGTTTTGTTTTTTGTTTTTTTTTACTCATATGAACAAAGCCTAGCTGACAATATACACCCTTAAAAAAGATGGTTCTTCAAGGGTTCTTTAGTGAAGGGAGTGTTTTGGTTCACGAGTTCTGTAAAATCCATGTGAATGACCGTCCAAAAAAAAAAAAAGTTCTAGAGCCAGGAATGTTGTTCAGTGTGATTTCCCTGAAAGCGATCATGGATTCCTTGAATGGTTTTGTCCAGTACAGCAAAATACAGTGCTTTGTAGTGACCCATAACAGGGTCACTGGCACTTTGCCAGACCTCCTCCATGGACGAAAGTCAACCGTGTGCTTCTAGAGTTTGTGGAAATCTGTTCGGATGGCTAGCACATTAGAGACCGGCCAGGCTCTTGACCATGACACAGTTTAAACTTGGTGACTGGAGTGCTTTTGATAGCCATCGCATCAGAATTTAGGCTTAGTGTCATGGAGAGTCAGTCTCTACACTGTGTACTAGACAGTTTGGACAAATGTCAATATTCCAGAGTTAAAGTGAGTGGATGAACATTTTGGTGGGGCCAAATTTCACCCATGTCCATCAGTTTTGTGATTTTTCCAGACTGTGGGCTAAGTAGCTAGCCAGCTAGTGAGTACAGATAATGCATCCTCAGCTTTAGCCAAAGAAATGACCTTGCTAATGACATTTGGTGAGATTTTAACCTCGCAGGGATGAGCTACATCTGAGGGAACAAAGCTCTCTAGCATGCTCACCTAAAAGTGAACAATAACCATCAACATAATTAAATATTAAAGTTAATAACCTAGCTAATGCCACCTTACGACAAGAATGTAGCAGCCTAGCATTAGCCAGTCAACGATTTAGCTTCAACCTGAGGGGACAGCAACTAGCATGCTAATCTCATATAAAATGGCCATCGGCAAAGAAAAAATACTACTAAAATCGTGTTTCTGTACATTTATGTGCACCAGACGAGAAAATGATTAAACAGCCTGATAACATCTAGCAACAAGAAAACTTGCATGTTAATCTACAAAAGGCTAACAGACCTGCTAGCATGTTTCTGGGCACCTTAGCAGGCAACATATTGCAGGTATTCATATCCAAGGGAACTGTTTTTTTGTCAGGGATTCATCTCGTCGTTTTATTAGCACTTTTCCAAGAAAACAGTGTCCTGCGTTGTACGAAACGGAGCCGACAGCCATGGGCTTTGTAGTTCACTCGCTTTTTTTAATCCTTACAGTTACGTAGCCCAGCTAAATACTCTGTATTATATTGTTTTTGTAGCTGATGTGCCTCTATGGTCACACACTGACTGTTTCACTAAAATTCCACCTTTTAAGCGATTTTTCAATCCAACATAAGATTTTCCTACAGCAAAATAAATGGTGACTTAAGGCCCTTTTCCCTTCCCATCCTTCTCAGTGGTGGTGATGAGAACCAGACGTCTGAATTGCTTAACACCTCTGAAAGCTCCCTCACAGAAAGTTATTACATGAAATAGTTATGAATTCACCACCAGATGCCTGAGACAGTGTTTTATGATGGTTTTAAGAACGTTTTGGCCTAATTTTTTGAATGACAGGAAGGTAAAGTGTGCTGTAAGGCAAAATGGCACCAAAACAAAACTTCATTTTAAAGGTTTAGCACTATTTTACCATCTTTAATGTTATATATAAAACTCAGAAGACACATGCAGGTTCACTGGTAGCTTTGGATAATGACTAAAATGGCTATATTTCCATTTTAGTTCCTTTTCTCAGTATAAAGTAATTCTGAGTCTAAGCAAGTTTCTCTACAGTGAATCATTTCCCTACAAACCACTCCGTTTTCACGTCAACAGTTAAATTGTGCAGAAGTTAAATGTCGAATTTAGTCCTGTGTGAGTGTCTTACTGTGATTAGGAACTTCTAAAGCGGGTAGCGGCCCAGTAAGAGCAGCTGGGAGAGCAGAAAGGAGAGACGAGCATCTGTTCTTCATTTGCCCTCCTGCCATAAGGAAGTACTGCAGAAGAACGAGCGCGGAATGGACAGAAGGGCTGCTGTCCAAACTGCTGGAAAACCCAAACAAACAGTCAAGATTACATACACAGACACGTAAACGCGTTCACCCACACAGACGTCCGCGCGCTGCCTGCTCCTCTCTGCGGGAACAACGACCGATCAGAGCCGCGGTGATCAGAGCCAGATGAGCTGTGGTGAGCAGAGAGAGCGCAAGAAGAAGTGATTTAGTGTTTTTCAGCACGGAGGCTGGAAGAGAATGAAAGAAGGTGGTGATCCTTGAGGAAACGCTGCGAGAGGAATCACGCTCCATTCCCTCAGACAGGACAGGGTGATCTCCACTCAAGACTCTGTCCTTCTGTTGTTCCTCACATTTTCCTGTCAAGGTCCTAAACTCTGGAAGTGTGCGCTGGTTATGAATGATTATGAATATAAACTTCTGTGCAAGAAAATAGGGCCAAAGTGGAAAAACATGAAGCTTTCAATGATCTTAACAACAAAACATTAAAGAAATGGATGCAGTAAGTTAGTATGGGATGTAATTTGCTTGTTCCACACATTGATGAATATTGATGGCTTCATACAGCTGAAAACCATTGCCAAGCTAAATTGTGTTTAATGTGAGACCTTTATAGGGTTTAAATCTGGACTTGGGCCTA
>NC_051217.1:41654857-41682357 GCF_015220715.1 Pygocentrus nattereri
CCACTCACCTGGACAGGTAACACATACAAACGCACGCGTACACATTAACCTGGACAGGTAACACAACCATATATGCATGAACCAGGACTGTAAACATCAATTACAGTTAACATGATCGGTTCATCAACCGACTGACATCGACTGTTTTAGTGATTCTATTCCTGTTTTAGTGAGAAATACCTTTAAATAAAGGCAAAAGAATCAGGAATTTGATATTTCATCATCCCAAAATTAAATTGCAGTCATATACAAAAAAACATGTTTTGTTGTTAAAATACACTACATGGTCAAAACTACTGGGACACCAACACATTCCACGTACAACAGCTGACACCCCATTATAAATCCATAGGCGTTAATATGGAGTTGGCCCCCCTTTGCAGCTGTAACAGCTTCCACTCTTCTGGGAAGCTTCCTACAGGATTTTGGAGAGTCAATGGGAATTTTTGTTGATTCATCCAGAAGAGCATTTGTGAGGTCAGACACTGATGTTGGACAAGTGGTCCTGGCTCACAATCTCTGTTCTAATTCATCCCAAAGGTGTTTAATGGGGTTAAGGTCAGGCCTCTGTGGGGGCCAGTCAAGTTCTTCCACACCAAACTCATGCTGGACTGGAAAAGGTTCTTCCCCAAGCTGTTCCCACAAAGTTGGAACCATATAATCGTCCAAAATGTCTTGGTCTGCTGAAGCATTAAGATTTCCCTTCACTGGAATTAAGGGTCCTAGACCAACCCCTGAAAAACAACCCCATAGCATCATCCCTCCTCCACCAAACTTTACAGCTGGCACGATGCAGTCAAGCAGGTAATGTTCTCCTGTTGTTCTCCAAACCCAGACTCTTCCGTCAGACTGACAGATAGAGAAGTGTGATTCGTCACTCCACAGAATGTGTTTCTACTAATTCAGAATGCAGTGGTGGCGCTTTACACCACTATATTCAATGCTTGGCATTATGCTTGGTGATGTAAGGCTTGCATGCAGATGCTCAGCCATAGAAACCCATACCATGAAGCTCCTGGCACACACATTAAAGCCAGAGGAACTTTAAACGCTGCAGTTATTGAGTCAGCAGTGTAATACCAGTTACAGTTGATTGTTCAGTATCTACAAATTTTGTGAACTGACTTGCTGCAGTGGTGGTGTCCTGTTACTGAACCACACTTGAATTCAGGGAGCTCTTTAGAACAACCCCATTCTTTCACAAATGTTTGTAAAGGCAGACTCCGTGGCTACGTGCTTGATTTGTATACACCTGTGGCGATGGGACTGAACAAAACATCTAAATTTTATGATTAAGAGGTGTGTCCCAATACTTTTGTCCATGTAGTGAATGTTAACACATCGTCTACAGGAAACACACTTGAACAGAGCAGTTTTCTGCATGGTTTATTGGGCAATTTCTGTTTATTTGCTGAGTTCAATATGTTGGAAAAAAATTCTATATTTTTGCCAAAATTTTCAGTTTAGCATATAAACAGCAGTTGTTTATTAAAACGAGTATTATTGTGTCCTCTGTGGGTGATGTGTTGACTTATTTTCACTTAGAAAATCAGCACAATGTGGAATTTGAACAGACAAATATATGAATTAAGACCTGACCAATGCATTATTTGACCGATTAGTTGCATGGACAGCATTGATAATACCTCTTTAAATGTTATACAAGAAAACTCTGTTCAGGGAGCGATGCTAGTTTCTGAGTGATGTGCTGTTTTGTGTGTAGGTGCTGTCACCTGGCTTAGCTAACAGCAGCGAAAAACCTCTTCCTGGCAGGGTAGGCAAAAATTCTGATGGCCATGCCCCCGCAGGTCCTCCAGGGGCACCTGGACCCCCAGGCCTGCCAGGTACAACACACACACACACACACACACACACACACACACACACACACACACACACACACACACATACACACCTCTTTTTCTTTTTAAATAGTCCCAAAGCTCCAAATTTTTCAAATTTGCTTAATAATTCAGAAAATGAGTCTTTCGGAGTGGATTGGTGTGAAATGGTTCATTGTGGAGAAACACAGAAACTCAGATGTCTTTACAGTGGTGGTGATAGGAACCAGGGGTCACCATGACTACGATATAGCCATTTTACACTACGTTCACCTTACCATTTTGAAGCAACACACATCCGATTTTTTGCCCTAAAGTGACTCAGATCTGATGTTTTTAGGGCTGTTTGGACACAAATCTGATCTTTTCAAATCCGACTTGAGCCACTTTCGTATGTGGTCCTACAACGGATACGTATCCGATTGGTGGCCATGCGACCTTAATGTGACGCTCAGATCGGAATAATGAACATGTGCTTTTTTTTTCCCACTGCCTGTGCGCCATCATTCAGTGTTACCATGGCAGCAGCGTCATACAGAAGTTAAAGCCTGTAAACGGTGGAAAAGCAGCTTGTAATGTGAACGTATCTTTATTTATGATTCAAAACCACCAAGTGGACCTACATGAGTCTTCTGAGATTTTATTTGTAATGTTAATGATAGTAAAATAGTGGAAAGTCTGAAAAAGTACATTTTCCTATGGGTCTATTTAGCCTTATAACACCCTGCATGTACCCCTGCAGCATAAATGTGTTTTAAAAATATATTTTAAACCCAAAGCTGATCTCACAGCTACTACAAAACAACATCCCAGGTATCAGGCACCATATTCATAACCAATTCATGCCATACCTTTCTGTGAGGGAGCTTTTAGAGGCATTAAACTCTTCAGATGTCTGGTTCCTATCACCACCACTGTGAACAATTCTGAGTATTTCACACCAAACCACTCTGAATGACCTTGTGTCTTAACCATGGGTGGAATTTCTTAAAGTGATGAAGTGGACACTATAATGATATATTTTATATATTTTCTTTAATAATCTGGATGTAATTTATGCTTTTAGGACATCCAGGGCCTCCAGGGCAGAAGGGGGAACATGGAGCCAGGGGTCAGCCAGGCCCTCAGGGGCCCAGAGGAGACATGGGTCCAATGGGGCCCCAGCCTGACCTGGAGCACATAAAGCGAGGACGCAGAGGACCTGTGGTAAGCTCTTTAGCTATGGTTGCCTCACCTCTGCATCTGATTTTTTTGCCCAGATCTGTTGTTTCTGCCTTGATGCTTCACGTCCCATTTGTTTTATAATCACGTTAAAGCTGCTGCTGCCCCGCTGCCCATGCTAGATGATGGCACTGTGAAGTCGCATGTAAACCAAGGAAACAAAACATACGAAAGCGGCTCGAAATGTTTTGAAAAGTTCACATTTTTGTGTTTACACTGTCCAGAAAAAAATCACATCACATTAAAGAGCCCGTATTATAGAGATCTGAATTTTCCTCACTTTCATGAAATGTATAAAGTTTTAAAGCGTACCATTCACTGATTCACTGCCCATTTTGACTTTGTTGTTTTTGTGACGTCACAAAATCGAACGCGTTTACATACATTCTGAATACAGGGCAGCCAATCAGAACAGAGCCCATTTATTTCTCAGGCTTAAAAGCACAGTGACAGCTTATTTAATTCTAATGGATAAAGAGAGGTTGAAAAACATGTCGTGTAAACATGAATTACGACTGTTTCTGGCACATAAACCCACACGAACCTAACTGGATTCTTCCCACCGTTTCCACAGGGACCACCAGGAGCACATGGACGAAATGGCCTTAAGGTATGTGTGTTGGTGTGTGAGAGTAAACAACAGGGCCCCTTTTAGCAGACCTTCGATAATTGACTGATAATGTGATTATGTGAATGTTTTTGCTCTACAGGGAGAGAGAGGTGCTCCTGGACCCCGGGGACCACCAGTGAGTGTATTTGCTTCTTGTAGCTCATATAGCCTGGGATCAGATTCCTCTGCTTTCTGTATATCCCATTCATCCTAAATCAGTAAGCAAAACTGCTGTTAAGTGGATACACAGGGCATATCTGCAAAGGCTGCACAGTCACCAAGCACCTTATTAGGAACACTTATACACCTACTCAATTCTCTAATCAGCCAATCATGTCGCATAAAATCATGCGGACACAAGCCGTTAGCTTCAGGTAATATTTGCATCCACCACCAGCATGGGATAAAAAATCTGATCTCAGTGATTTTCAATGTGGCGTAATTGTGAACAGACTGGCTGGTTTGAGTATTTCTATAACTGTCAATCTGCTGGGATTTTCTCACACAACAATCTCTAGAGTTCACTCTAGAGTGAGTGGCAGTTCACAAAGCCTTGTTGATGAATGAGGTCAGCTGAGAATAGCCAGACTGTTTTGAACTGACAGACAGTAACACAGATGACCGCTCTGTACAATTTTGGTGAGCAGAAAAGCATCTCGGAATGCACAACACGTTGAAACTTGAGGTGGATGGGCTACAACAGCAGAAAACCACATTGAGGTCCACTTCTGTCAGCCAAGTACAGAAAGCTGAGGTTGCAGTGGCCACAGATTTACAGTTGAAGACGTAGCCTTGGTCGATTAGTCTCAATTTCTGCTAAGGTACATAGATGGTATGGTCAGAATTGACACCAACAGCATGAATCCATGGACCCAACCTGCCTTGGGTAAGGAGTCTAGTCCGGTGAAGGTGGACTAATGGTGCAGAGAACATTTTCATGGTACACTTGGGCCAGTTAACACCAATCAAGCATCTTGTGTAATCCATGCCATGGAACATTGAGACTGAAAGCAAAGAGAGGGCCAACTAAGTATTGGTAAAGTGTTGCTAATAAAGTGCTTGGTGAGGGTGTAATGGGGAAAAGTAATTCAAAGCACATATAAAAACCAGTCTCTTGGGGCCGGACATGATCTCATGACGAGAGTGCACAACTTGGTACAACTTGTTGAACATTTTATTTTCAGTTTATTTTATTACATGTATTCTGTGCTAATACATCTATGTTCCCACCTACATTTAGCCACAATTTCTTAAGGTTGTCCTAAAAACGCCCTTGTTATGAGATCACCTTTGGTCCCACAACACTAATATAAAAACCAGAGAAACAGTGATGGGCTAAATTAAAATAAATTTAACTTAAACAGTGATTAAATTGAGCTAAATTAACTGAAATGGGATTGGCTTCAACACTGTTTGTGGACGTACTATTCAATTTTAAGATATATTAGTCTTTTAAGACATAGTTTGTTTAATTCTAAATTATGAGGCTGGAAAATGGAAAAAATAAAATCACCAATAAAACCTTATAAACATTATATGTGTGAATATGATTAATTAAATGAATTAGGCCTCAGTGTTGCTGATATGCAGATGATTTAGGCTAGAGCAGTTTATTTTTATTGATTTATTTAAAACAGCACCTGTCCAGGGTGTATCCTGCCTTCCATCCCAAGGCAGCTGGGATGGGCTCCAGCAGCCCCTGCGACCCAGGAGAAGCGGCTTAGAAGATGCTGATGCTTATCAGAAGCTGTTTCTGATAAAATGTCCATTTGTGCTCTAGGGACCTCCAGGCTCGTTCGACTTCCTGTTGCTCATGATGGCGGACATCCGTCACGACATCATCGAGCTGCAACAGCAGGTGTTTGGGAAGAGGCGGGACTTATCTTTGGACACACCTCCCAATTCATTTGAGGAGGCGGAGCTTGAGGACTGGGGATCAGGAGAGTTGTTGCTTAATACGTGACGTGACACGTGACTTGTCAATCAAAAGTAAATGGGAGGCACCCTGCAGCTATCAAGGGCCTAAAACCTGAACTTTGTCCTGCAATATTGAAAACGTTGGATATAAAATCAAGCAGTTGTCTCTCTGTTATTGTAAAGAGAGCTGTACAGCAAATTACTGCTTGGATGGACTGCAGAGGGCACTAGAGAGACACATAAACGTGAGAGCAAAGAGGAAACAAGACTAATTCTGAATCGACGATCAACTTTCCCTGCTTCCATAGAACATGCATGCTGTGCATTCATGTGCATGTGCAGTCATGTCTGTGCACTCATATATATGTCTGTTAGAGTGACGTGGGTGGTGATAAATATTTGAGGATGACTGATTTGAGGATGGCACCCATTGCTGTAAAAAGTGGACCTTGTATTTTTTAAAAGAGCTCTAATACTATTCAAGGCAGTCCTGATCTTCTCTTGAGCAAGCGTGGAATATCATTATATATATATATATATATATATACGAATATATGAATGAGACAGTTTGGAAAAAAAAAAAGCTTCTTCAGCCAAGACGTGTTTGAAATCTGAAGGTTTGAGTCTGTAGTGTAGCACTGCAGCTACAAGGCTAATGTAGCTAACAAGTATTGCAAGCTTATAAATTCACTGGTTGAGCATCATGCAAACTGCAAGCATAGCGTTGTGCAAACGAAGACTTTTCATACGAATTAATAGAATATGCTAAAGCTACATTACCCACAAGTTTAAGTGATACTTTTTTTAATCCCACAAACGGGGAAATTCCACCTCCACTAGGGGGCAGTGTGCACACTTGCCCGGAGCAGTGGGCAGCCCTATCCATGGCGCCTGGGGAGCAGTTGGGGGTTAGGTGTCTTGCTCAAGGACACCTCAGTCATGGCCTGTCGGCACTGGGGATCGAACCAGCGACCTTCCGGTCACAGGGCTGGTTCCCTAACCTCCAGCCCTCAACTGCCCAAAGGGGATACCCTAGCCTCTTAAACTCCTTGGAACCACCGGTGGCTCCAAAACACACTTTTTCATATTCTTAATAACTTTCATATTTCATAAGCTCCATTCAGAAGCTGGGCGTCGTATGACGCTGTAGCTCTTCTTTCCAGTCTAATAGACGGTGATGTCATTTTAAATCCTAAAAGAAGCTGAACTTTGTTTTTCTACTGAAAGTCGACCCGTTTTTCCCCAAATCTGGGCTCTAAACTATAAACAGACGGCGTCTCTTCAGTGATCTGCTCTGTAAAAATGATTTTTTATATAATGATACAAGGAGCGTTTAAGATTTTTCACTTTCAGCAGTAAATTTTAAGTGTAAATTAAATAATAACAATGAATGTTTTTTTTTCTTTACAAAAAAATGTAATAAAATAAAGACTGGCATTTATTTCTTGCATTTACTGAATAATTTGCCTTACGATTTGGTCACGTAAATTACAGATGGACAAACCAAAATATACCCTGGAGAATAAGAAGCTAGCAATGGTCTAGCAACTCCAGGGTCCATATCTCCAGTTCCCTGAAGGCCAGCAGTGCGATCCTGGGCTTGCTGGAAGTGGTGCGTCACAATCTACTGACCACATGGGCAAGTCAGTTAGACATAACCCGGGATTTGAGGCAAGTGGGAACATTTAGGCTTACAGTTAGCATAATGCTAAACTAGTTGTTTCTATAAACTTCTATAAACTGTTAGCTGCATTAGCCTCACAGTTCCAGTGTATAAGTAAAAGAGCAAAACTTCAGATGCCGAACGTCTTGAATGGTCAGGTGTTTTTGGGTTAAGAGCAAAAGCTGCATGCATGTTGATCTTAAACATTAGACAGTTGAGAAACTTACAGAAATGTTTATATGGCTAAAATGATGCGATGATGATAGTGGTCATGCAGCGTCCCACTCCTTTGCTGACTGACCACCCTGTGTAGCTCTTAAACAGAACAGAGAATGTTTTATATATAAAAAACTGTTTACATATCACTGAGTTTGGTTTCACTCCTAATTCCCATTTGTGTGTTGTTTTGGCTGTGGGAGCGATGCTGGTTTGTGTGTGTGTGTGTGTGTGTGTGTGTGAGTGTGTGTGTGTGTGTGTGTGTGTGTGTGTGTCCTTCAGGCAGCATTGCGTTAAAAACACACTCGATTCTGTAAAAATTACTGCCTGGGCTCAAGAACACTTCTGTTCATCACTGCATCCACAAATGCAAGTATAAACTCTACCATGCAAGGAAAACCCATATATAAACAGGATCTAGAAACACTGCCGCC
Source organism: Pygocentrus nattereri (assembly GCF_015220715.1). NCBI lineage: Eukaryota > Metazoa > Chordata > Actinopteri > Characiformes > Serrasalmidae > Pygocentrus > Pygocentrus nattereri. Next base: position 41,662,760 of record NC_051217.1, read on the forward strand.
TTCTCTGGGCCTGAGTTCATTTAAGATGGACTGAAGCGAAGTGGAGAAGTATTCTGTGAATATTCGATGAATCAAAATAGAAAATTCTTTTTGAAAACCATGGACGCCATGGTCATCCATAATGGTATGAGGGTGCAGTCAGACTCCTCAGACTCCTCAGACAAACAAATGCTTACAGAGTGCTTTTAAAAGAAGACAGCGGTAAACATGCGCCTGTCCCATCGTTTTTGAAACATGTTGCTGGCAATTCAAAACATTTGATATAATGTCGTTGTACCATTTACTATCTTCAATAAAATATAGGGTTTAAATGATTTGCACATGAATGCATTCTGTTTTTATTTACATTTGGCACAGCGTCCTGGCTTTTTTACAAGCAGGGTTGTAAGTGGAGCTGAGAAAACGGACAGAGTCTAGGAATAAAGCGGTGTACTTAATACAGTGGCTTTTCTCTGTGTACAGTGGTTCAATGCAATTGAGTAATTTAAAAGGAAATATCAGCAAGAAAACATGATTAACATAGAACAGTGGCTAAATACCATTGTATTTATGTAACTTTATAAAATGCAGTTCTTCTTTACAGTAATATGCAAATTGTAAGATTAAATTATTACTGATAGAAGACATTTATCACAATAACTTATGTTAACAACATAATGTATCTAACTCATTATGTTGCTGTTAGGCATCGATCAGGCATAACATTATGACCACCTCCTTGTTTCTACGCTCATTGTCCATCTTATCAGCTCCACTTACTGTATAGCTGCACTTTGTAGTTCTACAGTTACAGACTGTAGTCCATCTGTTTCTCTGATACTCTGTTACCCTGTACTTCAGTGGTCAGGACCCCTACAGACCCTCACAGAGCAGGTACTACTTGGGTGGTGGATCATTCTCAGTACTGCAGTAACGCTGACATGGTGGTGGTGTCTTAGTGTGTGTTGTGCTGGTACGAGTGGATCAGACACAGCAGTTTTTAAACATTGAGTGAGTGTCCACTCACTGTCGACTCTATTAGACACTCCTACCTTGTCAGTCCACCTTGTGGATGTAAAGTCAGAGACGACAGCTCATCTGCTGCTGCACAGTTTGTGTTGGTCATCCTCTGGTCCTTCATCACTGGTCCCAGGATGCTATTACTGGATATTTCTGGTTGGTGGACTATTCTCAGTTCAACAGTGACACTGAGGTGTTTAAAAACTCCAGCAGCACTTCAGTGTCTGATCCACTTGTACTAGCACAACAACACTCCACTACCCAAATTGTACCTGCTCTGTGAGGGTCCATGGGGTCCTGACCACTGAAGAACAGGGTAAAAGGGGGCTAACAAAGTATCAGAGAAACAGATGGACTACAGTCTGTAACTGTAGAACTACAAAGTGCAGCTATACAGTAAGTGGACAATGAGTGTAGAAACAAGGAGGTGGTCATAAGGTTATGTCTGATCGCTGTATGCCAAAACTAAAGTGACCGCAGTGGACATTAGCACTGCCACGTTACGTCCAGAAGAGGGAGACAAAGTATAGCTAGCTGCTCATTGAAACTGACATCACCTTGAGATTTAATGTAGAAGAGACCAGCTTTTGTATTTTAATTTCATTTTTAATAATGTTTTTATTGCAGTGAATTTGAATGGAATGTTCAGCATTGGACTAACAGTAATGTCTGGCAAATACTTTAATAAAAAATGTATCTAAACATATTATTATCAGCATGAATTGTTGTTGTTGTTGTTGTTGTTATCTGTTTGCCCTGCAATGGACTGGCGACGTGCCCAGGGTGTATCCTGCCTTTCGCCCAATGACAACTGAGATGGGCTCCAGCACCTGCCCCCCAATCCCCAACTGTGACCCAGATGGAGAAGCGGCTTAGAAGGTTGACATTAATGTTAACATATTATTTTTTATTCTTGCAGACAAAATAATAGGATAGAGTGAGGTAACAATGAAAAGATACTAAGCTCCAGGCAGCTGGCAACTTTTTCAAGTAGGAAAATCTTGTAGCCTGAAGACAAAAAGGCAAATTTATAATCATTACTGAAAACCATTTACATCAGGGTCCTTTGCCTGAGGGGCTGCAGAGCAGTTTAACTCGAGTTGAATTGGTGCTTTAGAACAGAGACGGCATTTCTTTGTGATGTCACAAAAAAAAACAAAAAAACAACAATGCATTTACATGGGATCATTTATTTAGCCTACAACAGTTTGGCTCTTCCCATTCCCAAAGATATTATAAGGAGCTCCTAGTGCTTTTTAAATGAGGCACAACACAGGACAGCCAATCAGAGCAGAGGTTATTTAGTAATTTACATATTGTCTCCATTGGAAGAAAGCCTCATATCTCCAACACTTTACAGGAGAAGGAAAATATGTTCTCCGCTTTCAATGTAAATGAATGGAACAAGATTTTATCCCAAGTCTTTTTGGATTGTCTCTGTCGGTTCATTTGTCATGAAATTTTGACCATGGGCGGTTTGGTAATTAGGGCGATCGGGAAACGCACCACCAAAGGATGAAAACGAAGAATTTTTCTATCACGTTCTACCACAGCCTTTGACTAGCTATGACGGTTCTGGACAGTATCCCTTGCCTCCGAATGTCAATGTCCAACCAGCGTTGAGGTGTATTCCCTGCAGTACCACCCATTTTGGGCGATTTAAGTCTGATTGCTCTCATATTAATTTTTTTTTTAACTGTAGGCATTGCAAGGCAATCTCTGCGGGTTCCGGAAGGGCTTGCATCACACGTAACCGAGGGAAAATTAGGGCAGCAAAACAAAACTGTGCAGCTAGCGATCTGGTCAACATGGCTGGCGTTCCCTCAACTCGGAACAGCTCAATCGTGTCATTAAGAGAAAGGCCATTCAGTCGTCGTAATAATCAGGATAAACTCGCACCTTCCTTGGTGCTTGGTGTAGTGTTGTGGTTAACACCTCTGCCTTCTGTGCTGCAGATTGGGGTTCAATCCACCACCAGGGCAAGCGCCCTACACTATACCAATAACAGTCCTTGAGCTAGACTCCTAACACCACCTTGGCCTTCCTGTGTAAAATCATCAAATTGTAAGTCGCTCTGGATAAGAGCGTCAGCCAAATTTAAATGTAAATATTAAGGAATTAGGCCCATAAACATCAAGCAAGCATCTACAAAGGGAGGAAAAATCATATAATCTGGGATTTTCGCAAAGTTGGTATAAACGGAAAACATGGTTACCAGGATGTGAAGTAGCCAGTGCCCTGTTCTGTTATCCCTGCATTATGTTCTATCCTGATAGTGGCACCGGCACAGACACTGCATGGACAACTACAGGTGTCACCGACTTGCATCATCTCTCGGAGAAGGTGAAAAAGCATGAAACTTCTAAACTGCATATGGACAGCTGCCTGAAACTTTCAGCTTTTGGGAAGGTCAACATTGCCACACAGTTGGACCAGAGCTACAGGATAGCTGTTCGTTGGCCCAACGATGAGGCGAGTAAGAACCGCCGCATTCTGGCTCGTCTCATTGATTGTGTGAATTGGTTAGCGAGCTGTTTTTACTTACCCATTGAACAGGTCACCTTGGCTATCATCACAACTATTGCCACCCCTGAGATATTTGGCCACTGATTTTGACATCAGCGGGGTTGTTGAAATTCTGTAAAAATGAGAAAAGTTTTTTGTTAGAGTGGCAATATCTGAGTTTTATAGACACAAAAACTTGTTTAGTCCTTAGATGGTTGTGCAAATCAGCTCACACACAAATTTGCTTAGAATACAGGAAAAATGTAGGATATTGGCCCTTTAAAATATGCAGTTCCCATTAAAGGAACAGTATGTTATACTGACCGCAAGTGTTTAAAATGGGTAATTCAAAATTTTGGAGGCAGTTTTCTGGCCCCGCCCCTATTAAACTTTGACAATGGCGAGCGATGACGTAAGATGATCAGCTAATGTATACATTCACGATTTTTATTGTTTGCAAATGAAAAACCAGCTAACGTGCATTTTTATAACTGATTTTTTTTTAATCAGCTAGATGCGTGGCTGGCTATGCATGACAACCAAAGCTAAGCTGTTATTCTATGGTGTGAGAGAAAACAGTTAACATTAGCATGTGCATAACATTAGCCAGCACAAGTTGGGATCACTTTACCGGCTGTATCTCAAATGCTCGCTGCCTTGATAACCCAACTGCACATGGAACATCTGTTTTAAAGTCCTTCTGGGCTCTAAACTGCCTCTGTCTTTCAAAGACATTGCTAATATGTACTCACATTTTACTCGAGCTAAACTGCATGGACAAAAGTAATGGGACACCTCTCCTAATTATTGAGTTCAGGCGTTTCAGCTACACTCATTACTATCAGATGGATCAAATTAAGCACATAGTCTTGCCATCTTCAAAGACAAACAAGCAAGTATAAGTAAGATTCCCGTTTATTAATCCCACAATGGAGAAATTCACCTCCCCATCTGTGCAGTGAAACATCCACATACACACTAGTGAATGCACACACACTATGGGCGAGTGAGCACACTTGCCCAGAGCAGTGGGCAGCCCTATCCACGGCATCCGGTGAGCAGCTGAGGGTACTTCAGTCATGTCCTGTAAGCTCAGGGGATCAAACTGGCGACCCTCTGGTCACAAGGTTGGTTCTCTAACCTCCAGCCCATGACTGCCCCCAACACTGGCAGTAGAATGGGTTGAACTGATGAGCTCAGTGTCTTTAAACATGGTGCTGTCATAGGATGCCGCCTCTAGTCATTATGTGATATTTCTGTCCTGTTAGATCTGCCCCAGACAACTGTAAGTGCTCTTATTGTGAATTGGAAGCGTCTAGGAGTAACAACAGCTGAGCCATGAGGTGGTAGACCACGCAAACTCACCAGTATCTATCCTCTGTTGAATCACCCACTAAAGAGTTACAAATTGCCTATGGAAGCAACATCAGCAAAAAAAAAAAAAAAAATCCATGTTAGGAGCTTCACGAAATGGCTTTCCGTGGCTGAGCAGCTACACACAGAACTAAGATCAAAATGCACAATGCCAAGAGTTGGATGGAGTGGTGTAAAACGCACATTTTGGACAACTGTATGCTTCCAAATTTGTGGGAACAGTTTGGGGAAGAATCTTTTCTGTTCCAGCACGACTGAGCCCCAGTGCACAAAGCAACTTGACTGGCCTACACAGAGTCCTGACCTCAACCACATCGAACACCTTTGGGATGACGTAGAACGGAGACCATGAGCCAAACCCTCTCGTCCAGCATCAGTGTCTGACCTCACAAATGCCCTTCTGGATTAATGGACAAAAATTCCCATCAACTCTCCGAAATCTTGTAGATAGCTTTCCAGAAGAGTGGAAGCTGTTATAGCTGTGAAGGGGGGGGGGCAACTCCATATTAATGCCTAAGGATTTAGAATGGGTTGTCATAAAAGCTCCTGTAGGTGTCCCAATACTTTTGGCCATAAAGTGTATTCAGAAGTAAATTTTTAGTTAGGGTAGGGTAACCCGGGGCGTCGAAACGAAATAGGACTGGGAAATGAACAGCGGGCGGGATCACAGGCCAAAACACAAACAGACTTTCTGCTCCGAAACGGAAGTTTCGAGGGAGAACATACTGGCTGTAGCTTTGTAGTCGGAGAAGCCTGTATTTCAACTTTAGCACGTTTCCTTAATCCCTGATGACATATGATGGCCTTTTTATTATTAAGTACAGTAACTATATTACACATTGTTGCTTTAAGGTTGAGAACCTTTTCTTTGTAGCTTGTGGTGAATGTATGGCGTTCTCCTGACCTGATTTAATGGCAAAAGTCACTCGCCAAAGCAAGAAACGCCCAAAACTCTGCATACATGCGGCCTTCTGGAGCTACGAGTGAAGAAACTGGCCTGGTGACTGCAGTATGCAGCAAAATCCATGCATGTTTCACACATGCTTTACTGTAACCAGTCTTTGACCGCATGTCCCATCACCCTGAGACACAACACGCACACATGGAATTTCAACATGCGCGTGTTTGAAAAGTCCATCTCCTGTCAGTCACACCCTCTTCCGTGCAGCCCGATTAGTGTTGACATGTTGCCAGGCAACAAAGCATTAGAAAACATGCGTGCATCAAGTTGTAGACCTGTGCAGAGAGTCTGTTCAACATAAATGATGAACTAACCTAACTTTGTGTAAATAGAGCACAATATAGAAATATGTCCACATATGCAGTCGAGACTGACGCGGCTTTTTTCTGAATTTCTACAAACACCATTTCATTTTATAGTAAATGAGTTTGGGCTGGTTTATGTTTATGAACAGACGCCTACAGATCAACATAGTAAAGGAGCTCATCTGTGATCCTGAGTTTAAAGCCAGTTTTTATTCAACTTAAACTTGGAACTAAGTTGTAAATAAATCTGAAACTGAAACTTTGCTTGTGTGTAAAAAGTGATTTCAGAGCCACTCGGTTCTCCCTGATGGAAACTGTTTACCTTCAGTGTTTTGTGCTTCTGATCATTTTAATAGACGTCAGCGTCACTAATTAATGACGTTCTATTAAAAGACTGGTTTACCAAGAGAGACGCTGGAGGACTTTCACCTGAAATGAGTTCATGAAGCCAGTCTGGTTATAAAAATGATAACAGGACATCAGAGCCAGAATTACTCTTTTAGTACTTTTACTTTATACTTAAGTACATTTGAAGGGAAATACTTTAGTACTTTTACTCAAGTGGAGGTCTAAAGGGAGGAACTTCTACTTTTACTGGAGGAATATTTTACCTTGGGCGTACATGGTTGGTGTACTTTGTCCACCGCTGCAGCCAAATAACTGCCAATAAGGCAAGGCTTGGTCCATCTTTAGGCTTCAGAGCACTTTTCTCTCTGAGGGTGTTCACCTTTCACTGCTGATTGTGCCATGTGGTTTGCATAACTTCATAAATGCTGCAGGCAGTGGTAAAGACCATGCAGCAGTGGCTCCAGCGTGTGGCTCTGGTGAAGCTAGATTGGCTGCTGATAGAAGCTGAGCCAGTGATGGACTGCAGTCAACAGAGGGCCTCCTCAGCTGAGAACATTCCACCCCTGATGATATGAAAGATTGCATTGAATGGTAACTAATACATGCATAATCAACACTCATGCATGAACAAGAAGACACACAAACAGGGCGAAGGCACTCGCACACAAGTATGCCGTTCTCAGGAGGAACATGCCGTGATTAGAAGTCGTGAGCCGAGTGTTTATGGTTACAGGAAAAGTGGGAGAGTCCCTGCAGGTTATGTTAGAGTGTCAATCACTTGGGGTGAGCGTGTGTGTTCGCTAATCAAAACACTCCATCTGCCTCACACACTGCGTACCCTGATATGGAGGTTATATAGCGCTATACACTGTACATAGGAATTCAGCCTACAGATGTAACTGCTCTTTGACTGTGCAGGTAGAGCGAGGCAGTTTCCAGCACGTAGCACCCAGTAAGCCTTTGTCTGTCCGTTTCCTCTTGCCATGAATGCGTAGAATAGACCTTGAAATGCAGGGAATCCTGATCTGAACCCGTATGTAGAAGGAATCCAAGTGAAGAATGGCGATCTAGGATCAGATTTAAGGCAACCTCAGTTACAAACACCAAATCCTACTTCAGCATATTTACCCAAGGTCATTTTCAGGTCGGTGTGACCTGAGTAGCCTGCATCTTACGTGCAGTTTAACATGCGGCAGAGGTGATTTGACTGCTGTGCATGAGGCAGCGGCGCAAGAACGGGGAAACACCAACTTGCTCTGTGGTCATGATGCCGGCTGTCATAGGTTTCACAGTGATAAATGGATCATACGCATCACAGACATACTGTGTAGAAAACTATGCTCAGGTGATCCTATACATACTGTTAATCAAGTTAGATTGGCAGTCGTGGGCTGGGGGCAGTCGTGGGCTGGGGGCAGTCGTGGGCTGGAGGTTAGGGAACCAGCCTCGTGACTGGAAGGTCGCTGGTTCGCTGGGTCGCTGATGTAGCCTAGTAGGAATATCAACATCTTATACAACTGAATGACAAATCAAATAAAGTCCAATTCAGTGATAATTCAACAATATTTATTATCAGTTTTCTCTTTTTAGAGCACAACATGTGAAATCACTCCAGTCTCAATGTTCATCGTAATGCGCAGATCTGATTGGCTGAGTAGCGTCAAGTGTGATTACAAATTAAATAATTCTCCATAGTTTATCCGTTATAGGTCCAGTTCCGTGTAGGATAGCATCTGAGTCTGGACTCAGACATTGGTCCACCTATTAGTCACCTCTGATCTAGAATCTAGATGTATCTAGAACTTCTAGAAGACCTACACCGACTGTTTTTCTCACAAACTTTGTACCACTCCTTTGAAACCCTAACATGATTGGTTGATTGGTTGCTCCTGCAGGCCTCTCCATTGGGAGAGCTCACTTGGCATTGTTTACTTATATACTGTTAAGTTTTGGTTGGAAAAATTTGCTTGAAATCGCGACACAGCCTGTGAAAAACTGTTCAAGTAGGATTTTTATATATAGTCATTATTTAGGTAGATACAGCTAAATGATCTCTTCCATTGGTTAGACCTTCAGGAGCTGAACCAAAGGCCTTGTGTTTTAGACGAACTACCAAAATACATAGAAATTGAGAGTGGAATCAGTTGTGTTTTAGGTTAATGGGGCTGAATTAATGAGAGAAAATATTGCTTTAGATCTTCTGGAAGTTCTACATTCATCTCTGACCGTGAACATGAGATGTAGTCCAACCAGGCTTCAGTCTGTTGATAGAAATGAAAAACAATGGTGGCAGCTCTACGCCCGAACTCTTAGCTGTAAATTTGCTACATACAAGGCAAAGTATATCGTTGCTGTTGGAACAAAACCTTGTATCTCCATTTTTGTTGTTTTTCAGTTTTAATTTATACTTATTAGTCCCACAACGGGGAAATTTCACCTCCACATTTAACACACCCGTGAAGTGAAACACCACATACACACACTAGGGGGCCGTGAGCACACTTGCCCAGAGCGGTGGGCAGCCCTATCCATGGCACCTGGGGAGCAGCTGGGGGTTAGGTGTCTTGCTCAAGGACACTTCAGTCATATACTGTCAGCTCTGGGGATCGAACTGGCGACCTTCCGGTCACAGGGCCAGTTTCCTAACACAAGGTTTTGTTCCAACAATGATATGATAATGTCTGTTTGAGGTGTCAAATAAAATATGTGTGTTTTATATTTATATATATATAAATTGTTGTAAAGTTGCTTTTTTCTTCCTTTTTTACTTTTTTTCTTGCTTTTTTCTTGCTTTTTGGCCCAAACGGCCAAAGGCCTAGTCACGGTCCGCCACCCGCTTATCCCCCCACTAGTGTCTGTAACCCACATTAGCCTTTTCTGTGTGGAAGCAGATACAGGAAGAACATAGAGTGAAACAATTAGCACATGTCACTGTCATTCAGTAGCTGAATCATTACACGCCTTTTATTCACTTACCGGATGTGGTGGTGGTTTGTGAAATTTCATGCATGCTGATGTGCTTATTAAACGAGGCCCTATTGTAAATTATCCTCTGAGCGTGATCTCTTTCATCTGCGCACACGCAACAGGCCTGAAACCCTTACGATAGACGGAAAATAAGTTTTTTAATGGAATGGAATGGTCAGCACTAGACTGCGGGCGAAGGATCTTCTCTGCTCTGAAACACGTGATTCAGTGGTTTGTGGGTCAGCGCGCTGCTCTGAATCAGGAGTAAAAGCCCTGCTTCATTGTTTTCTTACTCGTGAAGGGCTTAATAATTAGCTGAATCATATGCGTGAGCTCTTATGACAACACTAAACAGCTCCCATACTTTAGATTAGGGGTGTGACCACATTGGCCTGGGACTGCAGCAACATATATGTCTTAACATTTCATTCAGCAAACTGCTATTACATCTTAGTCATCATATAAAACATGCTGTACCGATAATCAGTCGATTTTACACTTTAAAGACTCCAAAAAACTCCCTTCTGATGACGCGTCCTGAAGGTGGGAGGAACTACAAGCAATTTGGTGCGGATAGGGTGGGCTGCATTTTATCAGCGGCGTTTCTTTATCGCCTTGGGGATTCTCAGTGATTGCATTACGCAGAATAGTGCATGATGGGTATTGTAGTGAGAGAACATTAATGGACAGAGGACGCAGTATGGAATATTACATAACATAAATGCTAGTTTTAGGCCAGAATGCCCCCTGTTATTCCACTGTTATGTTAAAATCATTTTTTTTTTGTTTTAGCTGTATGTTTAGTCGTATGGCATCGAAACCAATTTAGCTCATTTTTCCCTCAGTTATTTCGCACTGTTTTCTTTTGAACTTAGTTAGCATGCCTAAAATAGGCAGAGAGAGTGACCATGTAAATATTTAGCTGTCTCCAGGGCGTCCAAAGCCACTGAAGGCATTAGTTAAATCACAGGTGTCTATCACAGTCAGGTATGCAGCTGCGTGTGGACCAGAAGGAACGAACACATGCAACCAAGATATGTGCTCTCTCTCTCTCTCTCTCTCTCTCTCTCTCTCTCTCTCTCTCTCTCTCTCTCTCTCTCTCTCTCTCTCACCCCATCCACAGTCCGCACGAAACACAGGCATGCTGCAGAACACCTGACAGGTGCGGGCGTGGTCTGGAACGAGACACGCTATCTTGACACGCTAACTCATTCTTAAATCTGGGCTACGTGGCCTCAGGCAGGAAAAACCACAACTCACATCACTCCTCTCTCTCTCTCTCTCTCTCTCTCTCTCTCTCTCTCTCTCTCTCTCTCTCTCTCTCTCTCTCTCTCTCACTCACTCACTCTCTCTCTCTCTCTCTCTCTCTCTCTCTCTCTCTCTCTCTCTCTCTCTCTCTCTCTCTCTCTCTCACTCACTCACTCACTCTCTCTCTCTCTCTCTCTCTCTCTCTCTCTCTCTCTCTCTCTCTCTCTCTCTCTCACTCTCTCTCTCTCTCTCTCTCTTTCTCTATTTCCCTCTCTTTCTCTCTCTTCCTGTCTCTCACACACACTCTCTCCCTCTCTCTCACTCTCTCTCTCTCTCTTTCTCTTTATCCCTCTCTTTCTCTCTCTCTCTCTCTCTCTCTCTCTCTCTCTCTCTCTCTCTCTCACACACACTCTCTCCCTCTCTCTCTCTCTCTCACTCTCTCTCTCTTTCTTTCTCTATTTCCCTCTCTCTCTCTTTCCCTCTCTTTCTCTCTCTTTCTCTGTCTGTCTCCCTTTCCCTCTCTTTCTCTCTCTCTCTTTCCATCTCTTTCTCTCTCTCTCTCTTTCTCTCTTTCCCTCTCTTTCCCTCTCTTTCTCTCACGCACTGAATGGCACTGTAGTAGCTTTTTGTTACGTGGCCAGTAGCTAGTAATGAGCTTACAGTGTGCATTTTGTCTTGAATCAGCTGATCACTGGTTGAATCAGCCAAGTTTTTTCACATGCAAGGCATTTTTTAGGATAGGCAGAAAACATAATACAAAACAAAATATAATGTGATCATTTATGCACAACACACATTAAAGGGGAATGACACTAACCTTCCAAATTTCCTACATAAGTCATTAGAGCGGTTTGGTGTGAAATGCTCCAATCTAGAGAAACACAGAGTCAGAATTGTTCACAGTGGTGGTGATAGGAACCAGACGTCTGAAGAGTTTAATGGGTATGTTATTGCAAAAAAAAACATGTTGAGAAGATTTTAAAAATTTTTATATATGTCAAAGGCCTAAAAGTTATTTTGTGAATGGGTCATAGGGGTCACTGGTGTTACTGATCATCATGCTACAGAGCATCAAACCACATGATTGTCCATCATGGAATACCCACTGTAATATTTAATTTAATCCATTTGTATTTTATTTTTTCAAAATGACCTCAGAATAAAGAAGGTCACACCAGTGACTTCAGCTAAAAGCTTCATATGAAATCAGGAGCTAAATGAGAAAATCTCTTATGACTGAAAGACACAGTGGACTCACCGTGCGCTTTTCTTCAAAGATCCTGAGAAAACGGGTAAAAGGAAGTCGAGTGGTGTCATCAGTGTGACTTTTATTTCAAAGTAAGACATTTTTTGTTACGCAGTAACACCAGTGACACAAATCCTGGGGAACCTTCATCATAGAGTTTATAATATTTATTTGGCATTTGTTTTCTTTGTCATTTAAATCATATATTATACAGTCATGTATAAATTATTGCAGTTAAAAATGGTAGGAAAACATGGTTTTACCTCAAAATATGGCCTCAGCCTTTACCCATGACTGAGGGGATGAGCTCTTCTGTTGTGCTTGGAATTCTATATGGTTGATGTAAAAACCAAAAGTTGCTAAACTGACGGCTCAAGAAGGTGTGATTGTTAAAATAACTTTTAAAAATAAACTGTAACCCTGACATGTTTTTCCAGTGTAATATATCTGTAATATATCTCTGTCCACACAAAAAGGACATTTCCATAGAATGACCCAAATACACTGATGGTGTATTGGGCCTTTCTGTAAAGCAAAATAGGACCAAAAATATTAAACTTTCAAATTTTACCACCAACGAAGCTGGGAAGACATGTGGAGACTCACTTTTGGATATTAAAGAAAAAGACTGCAGTCAGGAGTCATAACAGGAGTCATAACGTCACATCAAACTAGCCTGAATGACTTTGTTTGCATCTGAGTGACTGAATTATGTAGAAATGTTGAAAATTCCCCCCTTTAGGTATAAAATATGTACCTAGCATGAAATATAGTTCTGAGCACAGGAAATATTAATATTGCAATTATATTGCTACATATTGTGTGTATGAAATATGCCAGAATTACATTCATGTGCATATTCATATCGCTGTTGTCGGAACAAAACCTCATATCTCCAAAATAGTAACTTTACAGGAGAAGGAAAAAACGTTCTCTACTTTAAATGTAAGTCAATGGAACCAGGCGTTTTATCAAGTAATTCTAGGTCATTTTATTTGCTCTGTTCATCATGAAATTTGCCTACAGCATAAAGAGCAACAGGTATTTTCAAATTCTGCCGAAAACTGAAAAACGAAAAAAATGGAGATACGAGGTTTAGCAGCGATATTTAACATATCACATATATTATTAGCATTGTTCATCAACACTTCAGCACCTCAGTTCATCAACAGTTCTGGACCTGTGATTGGTTGAGTTCCTCCCCCACATAAAAAGTTATATGCTGTAAATATGGTATAATATAATTTACTATTAGGCCTATTTAGGAATATTTTAACAGTGCCTAACAATACATGTCATTTTCATACGGGCGCAGCACACAGTAAACACTGAGTAATTAGCGGCTTTATTGCAGCCCTCTGTGTTATCAGTATTGCCAGAGCCAAAATATCGCAATATTGATTGACACACAATATATCACGCAATGTTAGCCGTGCATAGTAAACAGTTCCAGGAGCAGAGTGTCTGTCATTTTCCCATAAAGCCAGAGCTCCGAGGACACCGAGTGATCCGACTGGGTGGATTAAGCGCTGTGTAAACTACCTTAGCCTGGAGCACTCAGCTCCACACCTCCGCTTCCTCTCTCTCTCTCTCTTTTACAAGACGTTCGCATGCATGTTCATCGACGAGGAGGCCCGAACCGGCCCGACGAGTCTGCAGAAAAAGCCTTAACTCACTTTTTCTTCTTCTTCTTTTTTTCTTTAGGGAAAGTGACTAGCCTGCAGGTTTGCTGCTGCCTGGCTTGCGTGAGGACGACCGCTTTATCTTCACCACTCTAATGACCCTTGCCCCTGGCTTTTTGACAGGCGGCAAGTTAATGACCCTTTCTCTCCTTTGTCTCGCCTTTGAGGCGCTTTTGCGTGTTATTGCAGGAGGCCCGGCCTGATGGACGCTCTGTGGGGTCATCGTCGTGCTATTCGGGACATGCGCTGACCTCAATGTCCACTTACCAGAGATTTGCATTTTGCTCTGTACATTTTTGAAACAACAATTTGGCAAAAAAAAAAAAAAGCCCAGATGCAGTCAAACAGCCAGGAAACGTCTGGTCTTCAGACTGAGCAGCTACATTTGGGATAAGAGGGGAAACTGTCAGTTTGACTGATTTATTAAGTAGAGCTCACATGCAAGACTATCTATCTATCTATCTATCTATCTATCTATCTATCTATCTATCTATCTATCTATCTATCTATCTATCTATCTATCTATCTATCTATCTATCTATCTATCTATCTAGATGCTATTAGCTATGTAACTGCTGCAATTAACTAAATTAAAAACATCAGACTCTTCAGACAAATGCATTTAAATGTGTCCCTCCAATTCCTCATATGTGAAAATGCTTAGGAGCCCCTGCAAGGATGTGGTGTAAACATCTAGTGTGCACAAGATGCTATGGAGTGCACATCAGACACTATCGGGAGAGCACCAGATACTTTGTGGTGTGCACCAGATACCAACTGCGATGCGCAGCAGACAATATCAGAAGAGCACCAGATAATATGTAGTGCACCAGATACCATGCAGTACGCACCAGACACTATGGACTGTGCATCAGATATCAGGCGAGCACCAGATACTATGTGGTGAGCACCCATTGCTATCAGATGTGCACTAGATGCTACCAGGTGTGCAGTACACACTATGTGAATCTGGTGCACACATGATCATATGGAGTGCTCATCACATATTATCTGGTGCACACCTGATAGCATGTACTGTGCACTGATTTTATCTGATAATATCTGATGTGAGGATCTACTGCTCACCACATAGTATCTGGTGCTCGGCTGATAGTATCTGGTGCTCCCGACTTAGTTTTCAGTGGGCACCCGGTACTATCTGGTGCTCACCTAATACTATCTGACACACATCTGATCTCATAATACCTCAAGTGCAGAATCTAATGCTCACATAGTATCTGGTGCTTGCCTGATAGTATCTGGTGGTCACTACATAGTATTTGGTGCACACCTGATAGTATTGGGTGCTCACCATATAAGAGCTGGTGCTCACCTGATACCACATCTCTTCAGATGTGGTTCAATGGGATGCTTATGTATATGGCCAACACACAAATCTAATGAGGAATCCTTAAGGTCTTCCAGGTTCTAGGTCTTTAAAAAAGTTCTCAAGATTTATGCAAACTAAAAAATACATGTCTGTAAATTAGTGTTAATATTTTTTCACCAATACATCACACTTGTTGTATTTAAGCTTTAAAAGTATTGTAGCAAGAACAAATGATAACACAAGAATGCATATAGGCAAGTATATAAATTAGTAAATAAATTGCATTTACAGACTACAGCCATACAGATCAGGTAGGGTTTGACTGTAACAGATACAAATGTATAAGGACAATGAATAGATTAATGAATGCAGCTGGTGTTGCACAGAACATGCAAATTGTGCAAGAACGAGTCAAATATATTTTAGCTTCATCGCGAAAGCTTCAAAAATTAAATACATTCTCAATACGCTAATTAGCTTCTCTATAAATATTACACGTTCTCATTAGAACCATGAGACTGCACTCTCCTCCACAGGCCAGTGAAGAGTGTGCATCTTGTGTTGTTTTTCTCATCGGTTTAAAGAAGGAAGCACAGAAGTGCTACTGCGGCCATCTAAAGGTTACCGCACATCAGAGTAGGAGCTCCGCGCTGCACCGGCAGTAGGTCTCTGCGCTGAGTAGCAGAGAGTACAGAGCACAGCTATAGCACATAGGAAGCATTGCAGAAAAGCACAGCTGAACACCAAGCTCAAGTTTATTTTGCTCTGTCTTTTAAAGATTTGCTGGGATAAGTGAATTTATCAGGTGTGGTATAAGCTAACCAGCCGTGTTTAGTTGAGTTTTTGAAGTAAACCAGGATGTGGCTAAGCTAGTAATATTAGCTGAGGTGAAAACAGATGATTGGCATTTGGCGTCTTTCTCTGTGTCTAAATGTCCACCACTGTAGCTTCCAGTGATGCGGAATTAGCAGCAATTTGAAAAGATGTTGTGGCGCTTCATGTGTGGCGCTTCAGGAAGCACATGCTAGCCTTCACTCTCAGAGCTTGGCAGCGTCGTGTGATAGGGGAGGCCTAGTTCAGCTAGCAGCTGGGAATAGGTCATGACTAAACTGGGTTGAAAATAAAACATAAAAGTGAGTCACATTTGAATGAAGTGAAGTCAGATATTAATTATATTGAGGCAGCTGCCAGCAGGCCAAGCTGTGCCACGCACCCTGCCTCCCTTCACCAAGGGGGCGTTAAATCTTCGCGTTGGGCTGTGGGTGAAATAGTGGGGATCAGTTATCTACTGTAGAGTGAATAGCTAAGGGCTATTTCTGCGGGTGTAAACACCAGAAATCCCAGCCTCTCCTGTGTCTCCTACTTCGCCAAGACTCTTCAATATCAAATACTAAATTGATAGCCGCTATTGACGAACATATCTGACTTCGGTGTCTGTCTGAGTAAGATGTAGTGCTTGTGCAAACACATTCGCCGCGTGTTTCATGAGGGGATTGCCAGCATCAAATCAGCTTTCATGCTGTTTCCAAATAATAGGGTGATGATGTTTATATAAAAAAGGGAAAAGGGAAACATTTTAATGACACATCCTTTCACGGCTTTGACAGCGCTCGCTGAAAACACGCCGCGACATGTTGTATCAATTGCTCTCACATCATTTCACTGCACTGCCGCAAAAACGGCAGTTTATTTGGAGCGGAGCCCGCGCTCCAACAAGCTGTCACGGAATGGCAAAGTGGTTGATTAATTCGAGCCCAGTTGCTGTGGGTTGACAGGAATGACATGAGAATCAACAAGCAACATGATCAGACCGGCAACTCTTATCGCTCGCTAATGGGGGGCACTTAAGGTTAGGCTTAGGCTATAGGGGACTCATTAGCTCCTGGTTGAGTTCCACGTCGAAAAAGGGGTCATAATACTGCAGGGGGCTTCATTATGAGGCCTCAGTGTGGGCTTGTCATAACAGCATTACACCCAGCGCTGGAGTTGAGGCCTCCATTCGTGCGATGCTAACCAGGCCTGTGGAGCGCAGTGGCTTCTGAATTTGGTTGTGTTGGTTCAGATAGAAATCTACTTTACACGGTTCGCGAGCTCTACTTAGCTTGCTACAACAGGGTGCAAAAGTTTGGGCACACCTGGTTAAATGACATCATGTGGAGTGTATATAAGAAACTATTTTAATTATTTGTTTGCTAAGTTTAACATTGTAGACGACACAAAGACAGAACAAGGGCTCGGCAATAATATCAAAATATATATAGACATGTAAAAAATGAATATAAATATTATATTCACAATATTTGGTTCAGACAACAGACAAGCTAAAACTGCTTGATTTGTGGTTAACCCACCAAAACTGTGATCAGCCTTAGCTATAATATCACGAATAAGAATAAAAACAGAAAATAACAATAATTATAGGCATATAGGTTTATTGATACAACAAATGCTGCAACAGTTCCATGTTACATTTAAAGACTATTACACTGTGCTTTTGTTTCATACTACTGACTCCGCCCACAAAATAAACAATGCAAAACACAGCTAGTATAATACACTTCAAAAACACAGTATTTACATGTTATTTTATGTTACATTATCACATCTTTGTACACTAAGATTTTTGTTTGTGATCTTAAATATTGATAAAAAGTTTGGTCACTAGGGGGAGCAGTGCATTCTCTCCCCCTACCAGCACAACCACTGGCTCCCTGCTGCAACATCTGCATGAATTAGGGTGTGCTTCATGTAAATTAAATGTAGATTAGGTCAGGGTAGGCTGGTGCTTGATTTCACGCACTGTGGAACATTTGTCATTTTTTTCCACATCATCAGAAAGTTTCAAGAATCAGACACAAAATAGTGCATAGGTCATAAAAGGCATATTGTGTGTGTGTGTGTGTGTGTGTGTATGTGTATAAACACACACACACACACACACACACACACACACACACACATATATATATATATATATATATATATATATATATATATATATATATATATATTGCTGTAGTCAGAACAAAACCTTGTATCTCCTAAATGTGAACTTTACAGGAGAAGGAAAAAACCTACTTTATTTTTAATGTAAGTCAATGGAACCAAATTTTTTTCCTTGTCATTTTGGGCCGTTTCTTTTACTCCATTCATCATTAAAATTACATGGAGTGTAAAGCGTAACATGTATTTTCAAATTATTTCAAAAACTGAAAAACAACAAAAATAGAGATACACGGTTTTGTTCTGACAACAGCAATATATATATATGTATATATATATATATATATATATATATATATATATATATATATATATATATATATATATATATATATATATATATAATTTTATATATAAATTTAATTTGCTCACAGATACTAATGGTCAGTTAACAGTTTTGTAAACAAAGTTATTATAAAGTATTAGCAGCTATAAAGCCATTTTGTCATTGAGAAGGCTGCAAAAGTGACGTTGTATCCCTCTTGTTGTTCTGACATTCAAACCATCCATCTTTGGGCCAAAGGAGCTTCAATATGTGCTTTTCAGAAGTGCTTGTACATCAATCATCATTTACGCCAAACCTGCCCTTCATACCACACACTTTGATGAGTGTTGAAGCTAAATTGAACTTAAGTATGATCGAATAGCTATTATCTCTAATAGGAAAGGATTCTAAGAAAATGTCAAAACTTCTGATCGTCAGTTTTATTACCATGATGGAGATATTAGACACGAATTCCACCTTCATCTTCTTGTCACGCCTCTCAACAGGCCCACCACTCAGATTATCAGTCAACCAAACCGTCTGGGCACCTCTGGTCCAGGCCCTCAGCCCTGAGACATAAGCTTGTACCAAAGGTCTCTTTAAGCCCCACCCCTTTCTGCCAGGTCCATCCAGTCTGTCTGCTCCCCCTGAGCTGTTTTGACAAGGCTGCTACCAAGCGGTCAGCCCATGGGCCGGAGTTAGCCGACTCTAGCACACAGCGGCCTGCTAGTTGACTCACAGATCCCAGCAGGAGTTATATAAGGGCTCTTACCAAGGCAAACAGTGGGCAGGGAGAGCTATGAAAAGAGGGAACACGTCCGTGCCAAGTCTGCTTCACAGCGCTGCCAAATATACTGGAAAACATAACAAGACAATGTTCAATAACACATACCAGTAAAGTCACTGCTGAATTAACTCCTGCAGAGTCACACAGCGCCGTAATTAACTCACCCTGCTGGAAAACTGACTTTAACACGCTGTAAAACTCCTGGATCTGTGGGTATGAAGTGCTTATACTGCTTTATGTAATACATTGAGCAGCTATAATGTTTTTATAATTCTTTAATAACAATCTAAAGGCTCTTAAGAGACTCTTGGCTGGGATACATGGTTCTAGTGAACATCTTTAACTGGAGTAGAAGGATACGCTGCATTACACATGTGGAGGTGCGTCAAACTCACACATCCCATTTACAAGAACGGTTCTACAAAGAACCGCCCAATAAACGGTTCTTCAGGGAACCGAAAGTGATTCTTCTGAGGCACTGCTCCAAAAAATCTTTCCAACACCTTTGCTTTCATTGTTTGCTTGTCTTGGGTGTCACCACCATAAAATACTCCTGTAAAATACTACTGTAGCCGCGT